>NC_053390.1:751765116-752032379 GCF_905171765.1 Bufo bufo | reverse complement strand
GGCGCCCCGTGACAGCAAGAGAAAATTGCATTAGACTTGTCAGTAAAAGCAAAAAAAGGAAGAGACCACTGTGGTACTCAGCAGCAGTGGCCAAAATCATTAAAAACAAAAAGATAGCATTTAGTAATTATAAATAAATAAAAAACGAGGATGACAGGCAAATTTATAAGATTAGGCAGAGAGAGGCCAAACAAGTTATAAGAGCTTCTAAAGCACAGGCAGAAGAGAAATTAGCTCAGTCAGTGAAAAAAGGCGATAAGACATTCTTCAGATACATAAATAAAAAAAGGAAACTAAAACAAGGAATTGCCAAATTAAAAACAAAAGAAGGAAGGTATATGGAAGAAGATAAAGAACTAGCTGACTGCCTCAATGAATACTTCTGTTGAGTTTTTACAAAGGAAAATGAAGAAAAAGGACCTCAGTTAGGAATGAAGACTAATGAATGAATCTTTTGATGCATGTGTCTTTACAGAGGAAGAGGTTCTAAGTCAGCTGTCTAAAATGAATACAAATAAGTCACAGGGGCCTGATGGGATACACCCAAAGCTATTTAAAGAGCTCAGCGGCGAACTAGCAAAACCATTAACAGATTTATTTAACCAATCACTGGCAACAGGAGTCGTCCCAGAAGATTGGAAATTGGCAAATGTTGTGCCCATTCACAAGAAAGGTAGTAGGGAGGAATCGGGCAACTATATGCCAGTAAGCCTGACATCAATAGTGGGAAAATTAATGGAAACCATACTTAAGGAGAGGATTGTGGAACATCTAAAATCCCATGGATTGAAAGATGAAAAACAGCATGGGTTTACTTCAGGGAGATCATGTCAAACTAATCTTATTGATTTTTTTGATTGGGTGACTAAAATAATAGATGGCGGAGGTGCAATAGACATCGCTTATCTGGACTTTAGTAAGGCTTTTGATACTGTCCCATATAGAAGGCTTATCAATAAATTGCAGTCTTTGTGCGTGGACTCCCATATTGTTGAATGGATTAGGCAGTAGCTGAGGGACAGAGAACAGAGGGTTGTAGTCAATGGAGTATATTCAGACCATGGTCTTGTTACCAGTGAGGTACCTCAGGGATCTGTTCTGGGACCCATATTGTTTAATATCTTTATCAGCGAAATTGCAGAATGTCTCGATGGTAAGGTGTGTCTTTTTGCTGATGACACAAAGATTTGTAAGAGGGTTGATGTTTCTGGAGGGATACACCAAATGGAAAAGGATCTAGGAAAACTAGAGGAATGGTCAAAAATCTGGCAACTAAAATTTAATGTTGATAAGTGCAAGATAATGCACCTGGGGCGTAAAAACCCAAGAGCAGAATATAAAATCAGTGATACAGTCCTAACCTCAGTATCTGAGGAACGGGATTTAGGGGTCATTATTTGAGAAGACTTAAGGGTACTGTAGGCAGACAATGTCATAGAGCAGCAGGAAATGCTAGCAGAATGCTTGGGTGTATAGGGAGAGGCATTACCAGTAGAAAGAGGGAGGTGTTCATGCCGCTCTACAGAGCACTAGTGAGACCTCATTTGGAGTATTTTGCGCAGTACTGGAGACCATATCTCCAGAAGGATATTGATACTTTGGAGAGAGTTCAGAAAAGAACTACTAAACTAGTACATGGATTGCAGGATAAAACTTACCAGGAAAGATTAAAGGATATTAACATGTATAGCTTGGAAAAAAGACGAGACAGAGGGGATATGATAGAAACTTTTAAATACATAAAGGGAATCAACAAGGTAAAAGAGGAGAGAATATTTAAAAGAAGAAAAACTGCTACAAGAGGACATCATTTTAAATTAAAGGGGCAAAGGTTCAAAAGTAATATCAGGAAGTATTACTTTACTGAGAGAGTAGTGGATGCATGGGATAGCCTTCCTGCAGAAGTGGTAGCTGCAAATACAGTGAAGGAGTTTAAGCATGCATGGGATAGGCATAAGGCCATCCTTCATATAAGATAGGGCCAAGGGCTATTCATAGTATTCAGTATATTGGGCAAACTAGATGGGCCAAATGGTTCTTATCTGCCGACACATTCTTTGTTTCTATGGTATAAAACCCTGATGTCACCTGTCTATTTAAGCCAGATAGTTTGGATGTTTGTTGGAGATGCCGTGAACAGAAAGGCACCTTCTTCCACATTTAGTGGACATGCCCACGGATCCAGACTTGGTGGTCTGAGATCTTTGCCCTTAGTAATTAAGTGTGCCAGACAGCTTTCCCTACATCGCCTTTACTAGCTCTGCTGGGGCTATCACCCCCCGATTCCCTCTTGTTCCCCCCAAGATTATTTATTTCCCTTTTAGGAGCAGCAAGGCTTCTGATCCCCAAATACTGGCTTAACACAGACCTTCCCTCCATGACCCAATTGATTCAAAAGGTCGATCAAATATATAGATTTGAAGAATTAGCAGCTTGGGAGAGTCATACAATCACCAAATATAGAGAATGTTGGAAACTATGGAGGTCCTTCAGGAATTTCTGAGATCCCCTTTTTTAATTTTGGGTCATATCCACTCATATACACCCTTACATATAGAACAATATAGGGTTGAAAGGGATCCAGGGACTTATATGTTCCTTAAGAAATAAATTTGCTCAATTTACTGGAGAAATGTCATTATCGTATTACATTACATTGTACTTGGTGAAGTGTACTCCTTTCTTTTTCTCTTTTCTGTTCATAACTTTTATAATGCAATATTCTGTATCCTGATTATTTTCAATAAAGAAAATTATTAAAAAAAAAAAAAAAAACATTCTTGGCAATACCCTACATCTGGGGCCTTTTCAGCATCTGTCAGTGTAAAATACAAGATTTAAATACTGCCATAATACTCTGTTATTAAAAAAAAAACACCCAATTTGGGCAAAATACTAAATTTGCAGCCTTTGCTGCATCTGTCAGTGTGAAATACACACGTTATATTCATTTTTATTTTTTTAAACACCCGTTTTGGGCAAGATCCTAAATTTGTGACCATTGCTGCATCTGTCAGTGTGAAATACACATGTTAGATACTGCTGTTTTATTCTGTTATAAAAAAAAACACCCATTTTGGGCAAGATCCTAAATTTGCAGAAAATGAGGAGAGCGTCAAATAAGGGACGTGGCCCCGGTCGTGGTGCTGCTGGTGGAGCTCCTGTTGCAGGGAGAGGACATGGTCAATCTGGGCCAGCAACACGCACAAATGAAACACCTTCCTCAGGTGTGAGGAGGCGACAGAACCTTCAGCGTTATTTGGTCGGGCCTAATGCTGCTCTACGAATGGTGAGGTCAGAACAAGTACAGGCGATAGTAGATTGGGTTACTGACAGTGCCTCCAGTTCCTTTACATTGTCTCCCACCAAGTCTTCTGCTGAAAGATCAGAGTTGGCACCCGCAGACAATGTCCATCAGTCTTTCACCTCACTCCCTTGCAAATCAGCCAAGCAGTCTGAGCCCCAAGTCATGCAGCAGTCTCTTCTGCGTTTTGATGACTCTGCTAGCAGGGTTTCCCAGTGCCATCCACATAGCCCTGCCCCAGAAGTGGAAGAGATTGAGTGCACCGATGCCCAACCACTTATGTTTCAAGATGAGTACATGGAAGGACATCCGCAGCACGTTTCGGATGATGATGAAACACAGGTGCCAACTGCTGTGGCTTTCGAAAGTGTGCAGACCAACAAGGAGGGCAGGGGTGAAGACTGGGTGGAAGATGATGTGGTGGATGATGAGGCCCTTGGCTCCACATGGAATCAAGGTCATGCGAGTGACCTGTCTATTTCGGAGGAAGAGGCGGTGGTCGCACAGAGCCACCAGCACAGCAGAAGAGGGAACAGGGTGCAAAAGCGGAGCGGCCGTCCTCTAGACAGTATGCCTGCTACTGCCCAACGCAGCAAGAGACCGAGCATACCAAAGCCAGCTCCAAGGAGTTCCCTGGCGTGGCAGTTCTACAGACAATGTGCTGACAACAAGACACGAGTGGTTTGCATGCTGTGCAATCAGAGCCTGAAGAGAGACATAAACGTTCTCAACCTGAGCACAACCTGCATGACCACTTAGATGTGCAAAGTACGAGCTGCAGTGGAGTAGACACCTCAAAAACCAAGTAAGGTCTCTGGCTCCTCCTGCTTCCTCTTCTGCTGCAGTCTCGGCCTCTTCATCAACCTATGGAGTGACAGCGGCACCTGTTACCCTGCAAACAGAGGATATGCCAGCAACACCACCAACTTGGTCACCAAGCATCTCCACAATGTCCCATGGAAGCGTTCAGCTCTCTATCTACTAAACACTGGAGATGAAGAGGAATTACCCCACTACTCACACGCGATATCTTCCCCTTAATGCCAGCATTTCAAAATTACTGGCCTTTGAAATTACCCCGATATGTCAGAGCTGCTGCAAAAAGTGTGGGCCGTCTGTGCGTGCTTTCGGCATTCTCAACCTGCTGCTGCTTGGCTGTCAGCGCTGCAGCGTAACTTCGGCCTTCCCGCTTACCACCTCATATGCGACGTGCCCACAAGGTGGAACTCCACCTTGCACATGCTGGCCAGACTTTGCGAGCAGCAGCAGGCGATAGTGGAGTTTCAGCGGTAGAACGCATGGGTGAGTCGCTCTGTGGAACAGCACCACTTCACTACCAATGACTGGGCCTCCATGCGAGACCTGTATTCCTTGTTGCGCTGTTTCGAGTACTCCACCAACATGGCCAGTGCCGATAACACCGTTCTCAGTGTTACTATCCCAATTCTATGCCTCCTTGAAAAAATGCTGCTGCGATGATGGAAGAGGATGTGGCACAGGAGGAGGAGGAGGAAGAGGGATCATTTTGTAGGGTTTCCGGCCAGTCATTCACAAGTGGCTCCGAGGGTGGGTTCCTGCACCCACAAGCGCCAGGTACACAATTGTCCAGCCAGGGCACAGTTCTGGAGAATGACGAGGTGGAGGATGAGGAGATGGAGGAGGAGGAACCATGTTCCCAGCAGGGTGGCACCCAAACCAGCTCATGTCCATCACTGGTGCGTGGCTGCGGAGATACAGAGGACACAGATGATACACCTTCCACAGAGGACAGCTTTTCATTGCCTCTGGGCAGCCTGGCACACATGAGCGATTACATGCTGCAGTGTCTCCGCAACGACAGCCGAGTTGCCCACATTCTAACTTGTGCTGATTACTGGGTGGCCATGATGATGGATCCCCGTTACAAGGACAACGTATTGTCCTTAATTCCGTCACTGGAGCATGATCGTAAGATGTGCGAGTACAAGCGCATGCTGGTAGACGCGCTGCTGGTGGCATTCCCACCTGACAGCGGGGGCACACTGGAAGCACAAGGCAAAAGCAGAAGAGGAGGAAGATCTATCCAATGCAGCTAGGGCACCGTCAACACCTCAAAAGGCAGGGTTATCATGGCCGAAATTTGGAAAAGCTTTGTCAGCAAGCCACAACAACCAGCACCACCAGCTCATATGGAACGTCTTAGCAGGAGGCAGCATTTTAGTAACATGCAGTATGTGTGCACACGCCTACATGTACTAAATTACGTGTCTGCCCCCTTCAACTTTTGGGTTTCCAAATTGGGCACATGGCCTGAGCTTTCCCTTTACACCTTGGAGGTGCAGGCCTGCCCTGCAGCCAGTGTATTGTCTGAACGTGTTTTTAGCACGGCAGGAAGCGTTATCACAGACAAGCGGAGCCGCCTGTCAACAACCAATGTGGACAAGCTCACGTTCATTAAAATGAACCAGGCATGGATTCTACATGACTTGTCCTTACCTTGTGCAGAATAGACATGTATACCTGCCTTACCCAGCCATTGTTATACTACAGCACAATTGCTCATTGTTGTATTTTTTATATTTCCCACTCATTTGGGGTGTACCCTAATTAAAAAAAAAAAAAAAAAAAAAAACAGTGTTGGCTACCTCGTCCTCCTCCACCGCCACTTCCATCTACACCGCTACAACCGCTGCCTCCTCAACCTCCTACTCCATATGGACCTCCACCTCATACATCAAGAATTTTTTTTTTTAATTTGTAAGTATTTTATTTTATGTAATTTCAATAATTTGTCTGTTACGTTTTCGGGTGAAATTCACCAATGTTTGGCTGTGATATACCCCTGCTCTCCCTAGTAGACAGGTAAACAAATTTCACTAATTTGTCTGTTAAATTTGTGGGTGAAATTCACCAATTTTTGGCTGTGATAAACCCCTGCTCTACCTAGTATACAGGTAAACAAGTTTCACTAATTTGTCTGTTACATTTTCGGGTGAAATTCACCAATTTTTGGCTGTGATATACCCCTGCTCTACCTAGTGGACAGGTTAATAAATTTCACAAATTTTTCTGTTACATAGTTGGGTGACTTTCACCAATTTTCTTGGCTGTGATATACCCCTACTCTACCTAGTGGACAGTTTAATACTTTTCAGTAATTTTCTGTTGCATAGTTGGGTGATATATTCGCTAATTTTTGGCTGTGATATACCCCTGCTCTACCTAGTGGACAAGTTAATAAATTTCACTAATTTGTCTGTTACATTGTCGGGTGACATCCACCAATTTTTGGCAGTGATATACCCCTGCTCTACCTAGTAGACAGGTAAACAAATTTCACTAATTTGTCTGTTACATTTTCGGGTGAAATTTACAAATTTTTGGCTGTGATATACCCCTGCTCTACCTGGTAGACAGGTAAACAAATTTCGCTAATTTATCTGTTACATTTTCGGGTGAAATTCACCAATTTTTGGCTGTGATATACCCCTGCTCTACCTAGTGGACAGGTATATAAATTTCACAAATTTTTCTGTTACATTGTCGGATGACATTCACCAATTTTTGGCTGTGATACACCCCTGCTCTACCTAGTGGACAAGTTAATGAATTTCACTAATTTGTCTGTTACATTGTCGGGTGACATTCACCAATTTTTGGTGGTGATATACCCCTGCTCTACCTAGTAGACAGGTAAACAAATTTCACTAATTTGTCTGTTACATTTTCAGGTGAAATTCACCAATTTTTCGCTGTGATATACCCCTGCTCTAACTTGTAGACAGGTAAACAAATTTCACTAATTTGTCTGTTAAATTTTTGGGTAAAATTCACCAATTTTTGGCTGTGATATACCCCTGCTCTACCTAGTAGACAGGTTAATAAATTTCACTCATTTGTCTGTTACATTGTCAGGTGACATTCACCAATTTTTGGCTGTGATATACCCCTGCTCTACCTAGTGAACAAGTTAATAAATTTCACTAATTTGTCTGTTACATTTTCGGGTGAAATTTACAAATTTTTGGCTGTGATATACCCCTGCTCTACCTGGTAGACAGGTAAACAAATTTCGCTAATTTATCTGTTACATTTTCGGGTGAAATTCACAAATTTTTGGCTGTGATATACCCCTGCTCTACCTAGTGGACAGGTAAATAAATTTCACAAATTTTTCTGTTACATTGTCGGATGACATTCACCAATTTTTGGCTGTGATACACCCCTGCTCTACCTAGTGGACAAGTTAATGAATTTCACTAATTTGTCTGTTACATTGTCGGGTGACATTCACCAATGGTGGTGATATACCCTTGCTCTACCTTGTAGACAGGTAAACAAATTTCACTAATTTGTCTGTTACATTTTTGGGTGAAATTGACTAATTTTTGGCTGTGATATACCCCTGCTCTACCTAGTAGACAGGTAAACAAATTTCGCTAATTTGTCTGTTACATTTTCAGGTGAAATTCACAAATTATTGGCTGTGATATACCCCTGCTCTACCTTGCAGACAGGTAAACAAATTTCACCAATTTGTCTGTTAGATTTTCAGGTGAAATGCACCAATTTTTGGCTGTGATATACCCCTGCTCTACCTAGTAGACAGGTTAATAAATTACACTCATTTGTCTGTTACATTGTCAGGTGACATTCACCAATTTTTGGCTGTGATATACCCCTGCTCTACCTAGTGGACAAGTTAATAAATTTCACTAATTTGTCTTTTACATTTTCGGGTGACATTCACCAATTTTTGGCTGTGATATACCCCTGCTCTACCTAGTGGACAAGGATATACATTTCACTAATTCGTCTGTTACATTCTTGGGTGACATTTTACAATTTTTGCCGTGAATAAACCCCTGCTCTGCATAGATGACAGAGACCGAAGTTTTTAAAAATCGTCTCTTCCATTGGTGGGTGACATTAACCTATTTTGGCAATGAAAAACCCCCGCTCTGCATAAGTGACAAAGAATTAAATTTAAAAATTTGTCTTTAATTGACGCGCGCCCCCTCCTTTCATTCGATGCTTTAAGTTTAACAACTTGTCCCACATTTCTGCTCGATCACATTGGAGCCATTGACCTCCCTTGGATGTAGTATCTCTCTCGTACGCTCCCTCACCGGCATGGAACCCTGATTCACCGTTAACCGTGATCAACATGGTAGGCACAGAAAAGAACATCGAAAGGTGATAAAAAAGATATCCAAATGGATGGTGGATGGCACTGGGACAAGCGATCAAGCAGAAGTTATCTAGAGTCAACAAAGCGGTATAAGGGCCTTCTCCTGTCTAACGTTTACAAATCCAAAATACCACAGTGACATTCCCTATATTTTTTTATTAATCATTCCAATAACAGTGCATCTTAATGTCACGGAACCATGAACCAGACGTACAACAAGAGATAAGTGAAAATAGGAAGGCTTTATTGAAAATAAAGCTGTAAAGCAAAAGTCCAAACGGATGGTGAAACCGAGCAGAGTCTTTGCGAAGCCAGAGGTCAGGAACCAGAAGGGTAGTCAGACGAAGCCAGGATCAGGAACCAGCAGGGTAGTCAGACGAAGCCAGGATCAGGAACCAGCAGGGTAGTCAGACGAAGCCAGGATCAGGAACCAGCAGGGTAGTCAGACGAAGCCAGGATCAGGAACCAGAAGCAGCAGCAGTCTTAGAAGCATGTGAACACAAGAGGACCAAGCAAGGAACTGAAGCCACAAACCTCCTATATATATGAGCTAGGCATCCAGCTCCTCCCAGGGGAAGGAGGAGCCGCAGGGTGGAAGGCTACAAGAAACCCAGAAACCAAGATGGCCGCCAGCACATGTCAAACGAAGGAGAGCAGCAAGCAGGTAAGACCATGACAGTACCTCCCCCTCAAGGGCCCCTCCTCCGCGGAGCACAAAACGGTTTCTGAGGGAAGCGTGCGTGGAAGGCTCGGAGCAAGGCAGGAGCATGGACATCTGCGGAGGGAACCCAGGAACGCTCCTCTGGACCATAACCACGCCAATGGACCAAAAACTGCAACCGACCGCGGACCAGGCGTGAGTCCAGGATATTGCTCACCTCATATTCCTCACGATTGCCCACTTGGACCGGACGAGGCCGAGGAACCGAGGAAGTGAAACGATTACACACCAGTGGCTTCAACAGGGAGACATGAAACACGTTGGAGATCCGCATGCCAGGAGGAAGCGCAAGGGCATAGGCTACCGGGTTTACCCTGCGAAGCACTCGGAAGGGACCAACAAAGCGAGGCGCCAGCTTGGGAGTGGGCACTCGAAGGTTGAGGTTGCGGGTGGACAACCATACACGGTCTCCGACCTGGTAGGAAGGAGCAGGCGCTCGTCTGCGATCAGCCTGAAGTCTCTGGCGCTGCGCAGAGACCTCAAGGGACTTCTGGATCTGTACCCAAGAAGCACGTAGGACGGAAAGGTGATCCTCCACAGCCGGAATATCCTGGGGAGAGAATACCTCCGGTAACACGGCAGGTTGGAACCCATAATTGGCCATGAAGGGAGACGTCCCAGAGGAAGAGTTCACCGCCGTGTTCCTGGCAAACTCAGCCCAAGGCAGGAGGTCAACCCAATTGTCTTGGTGATCGGAGACATAGCAACGAAGGAATTGCTCCAAGGCCTGATTGGATCGTTCTGCGGCCCCATTGGACTGAGGGTGGTAGGCCGAGGAGAAGGAGAGATGAATCCCCAACTGGGAGCAAAAGGCGCGCCAGAACCTGGACACAAACTGACTCCCCCGATCCGACACAATCTCCTTAGGCAAACCGTGCAACCGGAAGACCTCCCTGGCAAAAATCGTGGCCAACTCTTGTGCAGAGGGTAACTTCTTGAGAGGAAAACAGTGGCACATTTTGGAAAACCGATCCACAATCATGAGAATGACCGTATGGCCTCGGGATGCAGGGAGGTCCACAATGAAATCCATCCCCAGGTGTGACCATGGGCGCTCCCCGGTGGCTATGGGTTGCAGAAGGCCCAACGGAAGGTGCCGAGGGGACTTACTCTGGGCACAAACGGAGCATGCCGCTACATATGCGGCGATGTCGGAACGTAGGGAAGGCCACCAGAACAGACGTGAAACAGCCCAGGACAGCTGATTCTTTCCAGGATGCCCCGCGGTCTTGGAGTTATGGTAGGTTCGCAACAACCGAGTGCGCAACTCCTCAGGCACAAAACATCTGCCGTTGGGTCTCCCAGAGGGAGCACCAGATTGAGCCGCCAAAATCTGCTCACCCAGGGGAGAGGTCAGGCTGGTGCGAATGACGGCCAGGATCTGATTCGGAGGTATGACCGAAGTCGGAATCGACTCCTCCCTGGACAGCTCTGAGTACTGCCGTGATAAGGCATCCGCCCTGATGTTCTTGGAACCGGGTAGGTAGGAGACCACGTAATTAAAACGTGACAAGAACAGAGCCCATCTGGCCTGACGTGGTGTCAATCTCTTGGCCTCAGAAAGGTAGGTCAGATTCTTGTGGTCCGTCAGGATGAGAACCGGAACCACCGAACCCTCGAGCAAGTGCCTCCATTCTTTAAGGGCCTGCACGATGGCCAATAACTCCCTGTCACCAATCTGATAGTTGCACTCCGCGGAAGACAGTTTCCGGGAGTAAAACCCACAAGGAAGCAGAGGACCCTCTGGTGTTCTACGCTGAGACAGAAGGGCGCCTACTCCCGTCTCAGACGCGTCCACCTCGAGGACAAAGGGCAACCCAGGGTTGGGATGCGACAGAATCGGAGCCGACACAAAGGCGGACTTTAGGGCCTCAAAAGCTCGGATGGCCTCGAGCGGCCAGACCTGGGAATTACTGCCCTTCCTGGTCAGATCCGTGAGAGGCTTGGCCAGCATTGAAAAGTCCCTGATGAACTTCCGATAATAATTGGCGAAGCCCAAAAAGCGCTGCAGGGAACGAAGACCACTGGGCTGGGGCCACTGTAAGACAGCCGAAACCTTCTCAGGATCCATGGAGAACCCCTCAGCGGAAATGATGTAACCTAAGAAGGTTACCTGGGATCGGTGAAATTCGCATTTCTCAAGCTTACCGAACAGCTTGTTCTCTCGTAACCGTTGCAACACTCGCCTGACATCCAGAATGTGGGCCTCCATGGATTCAGAATATACCAAGATGTCATCCAAATAGACTACCACACACTGCTGCAACAGGTCACGGAAAACATCGTTGATGAATTCCTGAAAGACTGCGGGCGCATTGCACAACCCAAAGGGCATAACCAAGGATTCGTAATGACCGGTCCTGGTGTTAAACGCGGTCTTCCACTCATCGCCCGCCTTGATCCTTACCAGGTTATATGCCGCCCTCAGGTCGAGTTTGGTAAAGACCGTGGCCCCTTTAAGGCGATCGAACAGCTCGGAAATCAAGGGTATCGGGTAAGCGTTCTTGATCGTGATGCGATTGAGACCCCTGTAATCGATGCAAGGCCTCAACTCACCGCCCTTCTTTTTCACAAAGAAAAATCCAGCCCCTGCCGGGGACGAAGATTTGCGAATGTGTCCGCGTGAAAGCGCCTCCCTCACGTACTCCTCCATGGCCTCATTCTCCGCTACCGACAGTGGATAGACTTTGCCACGAGGAGGAACGGCACCAGATTGTAACTCTATGGCACAATCGTATGGGCGGTGCGGAGGTAGGGCAACCGCGCGCACCTTATCGAATACATCCCGGTACTCCTCGTATTCAGGAGGCAACAGAGAGTCCGAGGAAGTACACAGCAACTTGACAGACCCATGGATGCAACTAGCCCCACACTGCGGTGACCACGAGAGGATTTCGACCGATCTCCAATCGAAAGTCGGATTATGCTTCTGGAGCCAGGGGTACCCCAAGACCACCGAGTAGTGTGGAGACGAAATAACCTGGAGGCAGACCGACTCTCTGTGAACGGCACCAATGGCTATCCCCACTGGAAGGGTCTCATGAGTCACGTGTGGCGGCAGAAGGGGTCTGCCGTCTATCGCCTCAAGAGCCAGTGGGGAACCTCGAGCCTGCAGAGGAATGGAATTGGCGGCAGCGAACACACTATCAATGAACAAACCACCAGCACCAGAGTCCACCAACGCCTGGGTCGTCACCGAGCCCCCGACCCAGGAGAGGACAACAGTGATCAGTGGTTTGTCAACACGGGAAACCGGGGACGAGGAGACTCCACCCAAGATCTGCCCCCGACAGGATCTCAGGGTACGAGCGTTTCCCGGACGGTTCGGACATGCCAACCGAAAATGCCCACCGAGACCACAGTACATGCATCGGCCCTCACGTCTCCGGAGTGCCCTCTCCCCCTCGGACAGGCGAGCAAACCCCAGCTGCATGGGTTCACCCCCAGACAAGTCATCCCCAGGAGGCGTGGGAGGAGAGGGAGGCACGGGTGGGACAGCAAACGTAGGCACCAATCTGTTAGAAGACCTCCGCAGGTTCTCCTTAAAGGAAGGTCTCTCCCTGAGTCTGGTGTCAATCAAAATCAGGAAAGAAATAAGAGACTCGAGCTCAACTGGTAGGTCCTTAGCTGCAACCTCATCCTTCAAGGCATCCGAGAGACCATGAGAGAAAGCAGCGACCAGAGCCTCATTATTCCAGCCCACCTCTGCTGCCAGGGTACGAAACTCAATGGCGTATTCAGCTACGGATCGTGAACCCTGTCTGATGGACATAAGGAGCTTCGCAGCAGAGGCAGCACGAGCCGGCACATCGAATACCTTCCGAAGAGAAGCAACAAAACCGGAAAACTCGGCAACCACCGGATTGTTGTTCTCCCATAAAGGGCTGGCCCAGGCCAAGGCCTTGTCCGAGAGCAGCGAGATCAAGAAGCCCACCTTTGATCTCTCAGTGGGAAAGGCATGTGGCAGCAACTCGAAATAAATGCCCACCTGGTTAAGGAAACCTCGGCACTGAGTTGGCTCTCCCCCAAAGCGCTGTGGAAGAGGGGCAGAACCGGTCATACCCCGAAACACCGCAGGCGCAACAACAGGTGTCGGGGTAGACTCTGGCGCAACAACCGGAGCGGCAGTAGGAGCGAGCCCAGGAGCGACAACCGACCCATCGGCAACGGGAGCGAAATGAGCCGTGCGTTCAAGCAGGGTTTGCAACGCCACAGCGAACCGACCCAACAGGTGATCCTGCTGATCAAGTCTGGCAACCAGCGTGGGTAGCGAGGATGGCCCTGTACCGTCAGAATTCATGGCTTGGTCCTAATGTCACGGAACCATGAACCAGACGTACAACAAGAGATAAGTGAAAATAGGAAGGCTTTATTGAAAATAAAGCTGTAAAGCAAAAGTCCAAACGGATGGTGAAACCGAGCAGAGTCTTTGCGAAGCCAGAGGTCAGGAACCAGAAGGGTAGTCAGACGAAGCCAGGATCAGGAACCAGCAGGGTAGTCAGACGAAGCCAGGATCAGGAACCAGCAGGGTAGTCAGACGAAGCCAGGATCAGGAACCAGCAGGGTAGTCAGACGAAGCCAGGATCAGGAACCAGAAGCAGCAGCAGTCTTAGAAGCATGTGAACACAAGAGGACCAAGCAAGGAACTGAAGCCACAGACCTCCTATATATATGAGCTAGGCATCCAGCTCCTCCCAGGGGAAGGAGGAGCCGCAGGGTGGAAGGCTACAAGAAACCCAGAAACCAAGATGGCCGCCAGCACATGTCAAACGAAGGAGAGCAGCAAGCAGGTAAGACCATGACACTTAAGAGTCCTGTATTGTTATTTATCGTCACTACCTCCCCGAGTTGGGGGTGGGTAATTGCCGCGCGCCCCCTCCTTTTTACTTGGAAGCTTCAGCATCAATAATTTGTCCCACATTTCAGCTTGATCACATTGCAGCCATTGACCTCCCTTGGATGTGGTCTCCATTTCTCATGCTCCCTCTCCGGCATGGAACCCTGATTCGCCGCTACCCGTGATCAACATGGTAGGCGCAGAAAAGAATATTGAAAGTTGATAGAGCAAATATCCAATTGGATCGTGGACATCACAGGGATGTTCGACATGGTGGAGCAGTAAGTGTCCACACAACTTCTGGGTCTCCAAATTGGGCATATGGCCTGAGCTTGCCCTTTACGCCTTGGAGGTGCTGGCCTGCCCTGCAGCTAGTGTATTGTTTGACTGTTTGCTTGCATGACTGGAGCGGGTTATCACAGGTTATATTTCCCAATGTTTTGGAATGTTTTGGGGTGTACCCTAATTTAAACCAAACATAATAAAAAATATAAAAAATTTAACCAAAAAACTACCTCCTCCTCCTCCACTGCCGCTTCCACCTACACCGACACATCCACCGCCTCCTCAACCTCCTACTCCATATGGACCTTGTCCTCCTAGATCAAGATTATTATTTTTTATTTTTGCGCATTATATGTTATTTTAAGTCATATCCCTATCCACATTTGTTTTCAGAGCACTTGTCATGCTCTTAACCACATTTTGATCTTATTTGCAGCCCTCTAGCCCTTTCCATGACTTTTTAGAGCCATTTTTAGTTCTCCAAAGTTCGGGTCCCCATTGACTTCAATGGGGTTCGGGTTTGGGGTCAAGTTCAGGTCAAGTTCGAGACCCGAACTCAAACTTTTTTGTGAAGTTCGGCTGAACCCGTTGAACCCGAACATCCAGGTGTCCGCTCAACTCTAGTTACAATGTATTTGTTTGTGCTAAGCTTCTCCACTCCACCCCTCCCACTAGTCTAGCTAAAACTGTATATAAAGAAAACAGTCAGAGCCCCTAGTGTTCTGCAGTTAGGGATCAGTGCTTAGAGGGGAAGACTCATGCCAACCTGCATGAGTGACCAGAAGAAGATGCTGAGATGGGGACACTGAGCCACAGACCATGGGTCACCAGCCCTGTGACGAAGGTGCAACTTGGACTACTGAGCTACAGACTGTGGACCTCCAGGTTTTGGCCAGGGAACCAGACTTCTGAGAAAGAAAGAGAGAGACAGCTTGCTCAGGCCCTTCCTCAGCATCAAACCATTCTTCTGCCAGGTAGGAGACTGGAGAAGCCAGCACTATGTTTTGCCTATATTGTTTTGAATCAGAATTTCTCCAGTAAAGAAAGAAACTGGTTTACTGCAGACCCTGACTCTCTGGACTTATTTCCCATAGGGGTTAACCACGCCTTACCGTCCTTTCTGGAGAGCAGCAACATGTGGTGACATCTCAATGGTGTCCGGGCGACCCAGAGTAGCGCTGGAGCCACCCCAAACCCGGCCATTGCATCCCTAATGTTAAAACCTATCTGTCTATCAATTAATGAAATCTACCTAGCTAAGCAAATCTTCCCAATCCTTAACACTGTCCATGTAAGATCCTAAACTGTATTGTGTGTCTAAACTGGTGTCTGTCATAGAGGCATACTGTCATATAAGTGGACAAGCTGAGAGTACAGATGGCGTCTCTGTTTGCTATTATATAGTGATATGTCGTTCTTGATTAGCTATGAGGCTGACTGCAAGGCATTATGGGCAAACCAGCAGGTCAGGTCTGTGTCTGCAGTCATGTGGTCCTCTGTCTTCATCTTTCCTGCCCTGGTATGCTCAATACTACAATATATAAAATGGCAGACTTCAGTTTGCGCAATTCTCAATAATCAAATTTCCAAAACTTCAGCTTAGTTTTGAAAGCTGAATGTGCTCATTATTTAGCAGTGTGAAACAGATCTTAAATTATCTTCTTGTCTTTATTGACAATATTTACTGTGTAAAAGTGTTATCAAATTTTACAAAACAGTTTCATTTATACTTTGGAAATATGTAAAATAGAGAACATTGGGTATGATGACAATTATTTTAGAATATTTTGTATTAAGTTTGGCAGAAATCAAATTAAATATTTTTATAGAAGCAACAAAGGACTAAAAATATAAACTTAAATAATCAAAAGCAGCATGAGGTTTAAATGCAGTTAAGCTTTATTTTTTCCCTATCTCTATATAACACACTCTGGTTTGATAGAAGAACAAAAGCAAAGGGAAAAAAAAAAAACTTTCTAAGTGCCAATACTGTTCTGTTAACAGATAACAGACCCAAATATCTCTAGGGGCTTATCACTTGATTTGTGAAACACTATCTATATTTACAATTTACATGGGTTAAAATGCACTTATCCATCCATTTCAGCTCTACGGTAGCAGCTTTGTCTCATTTTGCCATAAAGAGAGACAATTATATTCCCTGCATATCAACTTTGATTATTTTTTAATAATTGTAACATGAACGTGAATGTTTTTAGCTGAAGTCCATTTATATTATAGTCAGCCCTGACCTAAGAGGGAGCAGATTCAGATATCTTCAAGGCCACTCTACAAATTTATTGTGTATAAGCCAATACATTTCCCATGTAGATTAAGCAGTTTGTTCATCGTGTTGCTTATAGCGAAATTCTGTGTGTGTTGCATTGTTGTATGCGTAGGATGTTTTCAAAGTGGCAATTATAACCATTACTACACTGTTTATAGTGTTTTGGTATTGCTTGGACCACTGTGAGGTCAATGGTCTATTGCGACATAGAAACTCTGTGAGAAACAGGTTCACTGCTCCTCAGAAAAAGAGAGGATGATACATGATAATTCCTCTAAACCTAGATGCATCAAATTGTGCCACATTCTGGAGCAGTTTATGACAAAATCTAGGGGCATGCACATCAGTAAATATAGGCCAACATCTTTCACTTGCAGCAGCATTGAACTGAAAATGGATTACCTTATCGATATAGGAGGTCCTATTATTTACACTGACAGCTACAAAAGGTCTTTAGTTTGCATTTCATATTCAATGGTATAGTACTGCCAAAAAATTTAAAGAAAAAAAATAGCCAACAATTCGAAAATTCTAATACTGAGTTAAAAAATACTCCTTTCTGGTAGAATTTTCTTTTCAAGGTGCTTTCAATGAAATTTGAATTAAAGGGAAAAAAGTGGACTATATCAGTAGTGCCACTGGATGCAGACCCACAACAAATAGGGAGGTGGTGTTTTGTGACAAATATTTAAGGTGGCATCTGTGCCAAGAAATCTGGGAGGAACCTGTTGCAAATATACCTTTTATATAGCCGTGACAGGAACTGGACAATTAAATGGGATCTAAGCCAATAAAAAGACAATAAAATTGTGTGTATCATATAGTATTTTGTTTTGATTTGCAGTGGTGCATGCCTCTTACATTTGGAATATCATCATTTTCAGAAATGAAACAGTTTCCACACAGTGCTGTTGATGTTTGGTAGATCACTTAGCTCAGACCCAACAAAAAGTGACTTGAAAAGATGGGCCATTCCACCTCAGAGGTATTTTACAAATGATCCACTCTCATTGTACAGAACCCTTTATTGATCATAAAATTGCCTTTTCTTTACATGCCAACTATATTCTATATAACTATAGTTTCTGTGTAATATCCAATTTATAATGAAAGCATTCTTTTATATTTTTTGTTTTCCTATTTTTATTTTATTTTATGCACAGGATTATGAGTAGTGTTGAGCGCGAATATTCGAATTGCGAATTTTTTTCTCGAATATCGCAATTTCGAGATTTCGCGAATATTTAGAATATCGTTCTATATATTCGCGAAATCGAATATTCTTTTTTTTTCTTTTTTTTTTAATTATATTTTTTTCTTTCCCACTTCCCTAAAGTTGTTCTTACCTGTCCTTTGGATTCCTGGCTTCCTGGCTGCTCCAGTCAGTGGCGTTTTCAACTTACTGCTATATTCCATATTAGCTAAATTACAATCTAATCTATATGTGTATTTTACGAAATTTCGCAATAGTCGCAATTGCGATGCGAGTAATATAACACGAAATATTCGCATGAAGATTTCAACTTAGCACTCCTATACTCCATATTCTAGCCTAATATGGAATATAGCTGTGCTAAGTTAGCACTGCTATATTCCATATTAGGCTAGAATATGGAGTATAGCAGTGCTAAGTTGAAATCTTCATGCGAATATTTCGTGTTATATTAGTCGCATCGCAATTTCGACTTTTTCAAATGTTCTTAATATTGCTCTAACTTCGTCTTTTAGAAATTTCGTAATATTGCTCTAACTTCGTCTCTTAGAATATTACGAATATTCTAAAAGACGAAGTTAGAGCAATATTACGAAATTTCGTAAAATACACATATAGATTGTAATTTAGCTAATATAGTGCTATAATCCCTTTTTTTTCCTGTAATTTCTTTTTGCCTCTTCTGAACTTAAGTTTTGTAAAATATGTACACTATTAAAAATTATTACTATAGCAGTATATTAGCTTAAATACAATCTATGTGTATTTTACGAAATTTCGTAATATTGCTCTAACTTCGTCTTTTAGAATATTACGAATATTCTAAAAGACGAAGTTAGAGCAATATTAAGAACATTTGCAAAAGTCGAAATTGCGATGCGAGTAATATAACACGAAATAGTCGCATGAAGAATTAAACTTAGCACAGCTATATTCCATATTCTAGCCTAATATGGAATATAGCAGTGCTAACTTAGCACAGCTATATTCCATATTAGGCTAGAATATGGAATATAGCAGTGCTAAGTTTAAATCTTCATGCGACTATTTTGTGTTATATTACTCGCATCGCAATTTCGACTTTTGCAAATGTTCTTAATATTGCTCTAACTTCGTCTTTTAGAATATTCGTAATATTCTAACAGACGAAGTTAGAGCAATATTACGAAATTTCGTAAAATACACATATTAGCCTAGCCATAGTCATTAGCATAGGAACGTTGCCTTATACTATCAAGATAAATTTCGGCTCTGACTGGGTATTTTTTGATTATATATTTTTATATGTAAAATCAGGAGTCTGATTAAAACTTTTAATATTTTTTAAAACTTTTTTATCAACAACTTTTAGTCCCCTTAGGGAATCAGAACCTGGGATCTATTGAATCGTTAGGAATCTATTATGGTGAATGGGATTCTGCCACTCTGCTTGTTGAGCTGTCCCTCGTGCACAGATTAGCAGGCACATTACTATGACAGGTCTGGGAAGTTTCAGCAGGCCCCAAGCTGTCATGCTAACTGATCGGAGCCCCTGCAATTTCTCTGTGAGGGCTCAGATTGGAATGCAGAGAGATCTGCATCCCTCTGCCTAACTTCACAAATGCCACAATTGCTGTTGAACGCGGCATCTGAGGGCTTAAATGACCAGTTTTGGTGTCATAGCCGAACCCACTAATTGCGGCCTGGTGCCTGCTATATTATACAGATGACACCTGCTGCGTATTGAGCTGACTTACTGCAGCTGAAGGGGTTAAAGCATTTAAATGATTCAATATAACTTTAAAAAGGTAATTAAAGCAATACGTTATTTTCTGAGGATAGATTCCCATGGTCAATTTCTCATCTGCCCTTTCAAGAGAATTGACCGCATCCTACTCAGTTTCTGAGAAGCAAATGCAGCAACTACTATTTTTGTGTAAACCTTCAAAACTAAAGAAAAGATATGGCACAGTGCATATTGAAAAAAAATAATCATTAAATGATTGTATTGCCATAAGCAATATTAACAGTGTACATTGTGAAAAGTAATCCATAAACTGCACTAGAAGCAAGGTGAGAAGTTAATTAGGAAAAGGAAGCATAGAACCAGTACTTAATAACTAATCAGAGATTATTTTCCACTGAAAAACTGTAATCTTTATATACATATATACATATATATATATATATATATATATATATATATACTGCTCAAAAAAATAAAGGGAACACTTAAACAACACAATGTAACTCCAAGTCAATCACACTTCTGTGAAATCAAACTGTCCACTTAGGAAGCAACACCGAGTGACAATCAATTTCACATGCTGTTGTGCAAATGGGACAGACAACAGGTGGAAATTATAGGCAATTAACAAGACACCCCCAATAAAGGAGTGGTTCTGCAGGTGGTGACCACAGATCACTTCTCAGTTCCTATGCTTCCTGGCTGATGTTTTGGTCACTTTTGAATGCTGGCGGTGCTTTCACTCTAGTGGTAGCATGAGACGGAGTCTACAACCCACACAAGTGGCTCAGGTAGTGCAGCTTATCCAGGATGGCACATCAATGCGAGCTGTGGCAAGAAGTTTTGCTGTGTCTGTGAACGTAGTGTCCATAGCATGGAGGCGCTACCAGGAGACAGGCCAGTACATCAGGAGATGTGGAGGAGGCCGTAGGAGGGCAACAACCCAGCAGCAGGACCGCTACCTCCGCCTTTGTGCAAGGAGGAACAGGAGGAGCACTGCCAGAGCCCTGCAAAATGACCTCCAGCAGGCCACAAATGTGCATGTGTCCGCTCAAACGGTCAGAAACAGACTCCATGAGGGTGATATGAGGGCCCGACGTCCACAGGTGGGGGTTGTGCTTACAGCCCAACACCGTGCAGGACGTTTGGCATTTTCCAGAGAACACCAATATTGGCAAATTCGCCACTGGCGCCCTGTGCTCTTCACAGATGAAAGCAGGTTCACACTGAGCACATGTGACAGACGTGACAGAGTCTTGAGACACCGTGGAGAACGTTCTGCTGCCTGCAACATCCTCCAGCATGACCGGTTTGGTATTGGGTCAGTAATGGTGTGGGGTGGCATTTCTTTGGAGGGCCGCACAGCCCTCCATGTGCTCGCCAGAGGTAGCCTGACTGCCATTAGGTACACAGATGAGATCATCAGACCCCTTGTGAGACCATATGCTGGTGCGGTTGGCCCTGGGTTCCTCCAAATGCAAGACAATGCTAGACCTCATGTGGCTGGAGTGTGTCAGCAGTCCGCCACCTCATCAGGAGCATGCACAGGCATTGTAGGGAGGTCATACAGGCACGTGGAGGCCACACACACTACTGAGCCTCATTTTGACTTGTTTTAAGGACATTACATCAAAGTTGGATCATCCTGTAGTGTGTTTTTCCACTTTAATTTTGAGGGTGACTCCAAATCCAGACCTCCATGGGTTGAAAAATTTGATTTCCATTTTTTAATTTTTGTGTGATTTTGTTGTCAGCACATTCAACTATGTAAAAAACAAAGTATTTCAGAAGAATATTTAATTAATTCAGATCTAGAATGTGTTATTTTTGTGTTCCCTTTATTTTTTTGAGCAGTGTATATATATATATATATATATATATATATATATACATATACAGTACAGACCAAAAGTTTGGACACACCTTCTCATTCAAAGAGTTTTCTTTATTTTCATGACTATGAAAATTGTAGACTCACACTGAAGGCATCAAAACTATGAATTAACACATGTGGAATTATATGCATAACAAACAAGTGTGAAACAACTGAAAATATGTCATATTCTAGGTTCTTCAAAGTAGCCACCTTTTGCTTTGATTACTGCTTTGCACACTCTTGGCATTCTCTTGATGAGCTTCAAGAGGTAGTCCCCTGAAATGGTTTTGACTTCACAGGTGTGCCCTGTCAGGTTTAATAAGTGGGATTTCTTGCCTTATAAATGGGGTTGGGACCATCTGTTGCATTGAGGAGAAGTCAGGTGGATACACAGCTCATAGTCCTACTGAATAGACTGTTAGAATTTGTATTATGGCAAGAAAAAAGCAGCTAAGTAAGGAAAAACGAGTGGCCATCATTACTTTAACCTCTTAAGGACACATGACGTACCGGTACGTCATGATGTCCTGGTACTTAAGGACACATGACGTACCGGTACGTCATGTGTTGTTCCGATCACTGCCGCCCGGCTGGCAGTGATCGGAACCCGGTGCCTGCTCAAATCATTGAGCAGGCACCTAGGCTAAATGCGCGGGGGGGTCCCGTGACCCCCCCATGTCAGCGATCGCGGCAAACCGCAGGTCAATTCAGACCTGCGGTTTGCTGCGATTTCTGCCGTTTCTGGTCCCCACGGTCCCTGACCGCGGGGATCAGAAACTTTATATGCCTAAAATAACGTTTTATTAACCCCCCCTGCACCCCTGAATGATTTTATGGTGGCGGGAGGTGCAGGGGGAGGGTTGCGGGTGGTGGGGGCGGTGCGGGAGGCGGGCGGTGCGGCAGGCGGGATCGCGATCCCCCGCCCGCCTCCCCTTGTATAATCGTTGGTTTCTAGTGGGTATACCAGGGTGCCAGCACATTGCTGGCACCCTGGTATAAACGGCTGACATCTGCGATGCGATGTCAGCCGTTTAACCCTTTCCATACAGCGCTCCGTACGGACCGCTGTATGGAAAAGGTTAACAGCGCAGGGAGCTCCCTCCCTCTCCCATCGGGGGGCTGCTGTGCCTTTGCAGCCCCCCGATGGGGAGGGAGAGAGCCCCCAGACAGCCCCCCGACAGATCCCCTCCTTACCATTCCCCGTCTGCGCAGTTCTGGCCAGTACTGAGCAGACGGGGAAGGTTCCCATGGCAACAGGACGCCTCTCAGGCGTCCTGCTGTCCATGGTGCTAAACAGATCTTTGCTAAAAGGCATAGATCTGTTCAGACAAGTGTAAAATACAGTGCAGTACAATATATATTGTACTGTACTGTATTATACAGACATCAGACCCACTGGATCTTCAAGAACCAAGTGGGTCTGGGTCAAAAAAAAAGTGAATAAAAGTGAAAAAAAAGTAAAAAGCAAAAAACACATTTATCACTGATTAAAATTGAAAAAAATAAAATTCCCTACACATGTTTGGTATCGCCGCGTCCGTAACGACCTGATCTATAAAACGGTCATGTTACTTTACCCGAACGGTGAACGCCATAAAAATAAAAGATAAAAAACTATGATGAAATTGAAATTTTGCCCACCTTACTTCCCAAAAAAGGTAATAAAAGTGATCAAAAAAGTCGCATGTACGCCAAAATTGTAACAATCAAACCGTCATCTCATCCCGCAAAAATCATACCCTACCCAAGATAATCGCCCAAAAACTGAAAAAACTATGGCTCTTAGACTATGGAAACACTAAAACATGATTTTTTTTGTTTCAAAAATGAAATCATTGTGTAAAACTTACATAAATAAAAAAAAAATACATATTAGGTATCGCCGCGTCTGTATCGACCGGCTCTATAAAAATATCACATGATCTAACCCCTCAGATGACCACCGTAAAAAAATAAAAATAAAAACGGTGTAAAAAAAGCCATTTTTTGTCATCTTACGTCACAATAAAGTGTAATAGCAAGCAATCAAAAAGTCATATGCACCCCAAAATAGATGCCAATCAAACCGTCATCTCATCCCGCAAAAAATGAGACCCTATTTAAGATAATCGCCCAAAAACTGAAAAAACTATGGCTCTTAGACTATGGAGACACTAAAACATTTTTTTTGTTTTAAAAATGAAATCATTGTGTAAAACTTACATAAATAAAAAAAATTGTATACATATTAGGTATAGCCGCGTCAGTGACAACCTGCTCTATAAAATTACCACATGATCTAACCTGTCAGATGAATGTTGTAAATAACAAAAAATAAAAACGTGCCAAAAAATCTATTTCTTGTTACCTTGCCGCACAAAAAGTGTAATATAGAGCAACCAAAAATCATATGTACCCTAAACTAGTACCAACAAAACTGCCAACCTATCCCGTAGTTTCTAAAATGGGGTCACTTTTTTGGAGTTTCTACTCTAGGGGTGCATCAGGGGGCTTCAAATGGGACATGGTGTAAAAAAAAACGTCCAGCAAAACCTGCCTTCCAAAAACCGTATGGCATTCCTTTCCTTCTGCGCCCTGCCGTGTGCCCGTACAGCTGTTTACGACCACATATGGGGTGTTTCTGTAAACTACAGAATCAGAGCCATAAATATTGAGTTTTGTTTGGCTGTTAACCCTTGCTTTGTAACTGGAAAAAAAATATTAAAATGGAAAATCTGCCAAAAAAGTGAAATTTTGAAATTGTATCTCTATTTTCCATTAAATCTTGTGCAACACCTAAAGGGTTAACAAAGTTTGTAAAATCAGTTTTGAATACCTTGAGGGGTGTAGTTTCTTAGATGGGGTCACTTTTATGGAGTTTCTACTCGAGGGGTGCATCAGGGGGGCTTCAAATGGGACATGGTGCCAAAAAAACAGTCCAGCAAAATCAGCCCTCCAAAAACAATACGGCTCACCTTTCACTCTACGCCTCGCTGTTCGCCCGTACATCAGTTTACGGCCACATATAGGGTGTTTCTGTAAACAGCAGAGTCAGAACAATAAAGATACAGTCTTGTTTGGCTGTTAACCCTTGCTTTGTTAGTGGAAAAAATGGGTTAAAATGGAAAATTAGGCAAAAAAATGAAATTCTCAAATTTCATCGCCATTTGCCAATAACTCTTGTGCAACACCTAAAGGGTTAACGACGTATGTAAAATCAGTTTTGAATACCTTGAGGGGTGTAGTTTCTTAGATGGGGTCACTTTTAGGGAGTTTCTTCTCTAGGGGTGCATCAGGGGGGCTTCAAATGGGACATGGTATAAATAAACCAGTCCATAAAAATCAGCCTTCCAAAAACCAAATGGCGCACCTTTCACTCTACGCCCCGCTGTGTGGCCGTACAGTAGTTTACGGCCACATATGGGATGTTTCTGTAAACAGCAGAGTCAGAACAATAAAGATACAGTCTTGTTTGGCTGTTAACCCTTGGTTTGTTAGTGTAAAAAATGGGTTAAAATGAAAAATTAGACAAAAAAATGAAATTCTCAAATTTCCACCCCATTTGCCAATAACTCTTGTGCAACACCTAAAGGGTTAACAACGTATGCAAAATCAGTTTTGAATACCTTGAGGGGTGTAGTTTCTTAGATGGGGTCATTTTTGGGTGGTTTCTATTATGTAAGCCTTGCAAAGTGACTTGAGACCTGAACTGGTCCGTAAAAATTGAGTTTTTGTAAATTTCTGAAAAATTTCAAGATTTGCTTCTAAACTTCTAAGCCTTATAACATCCAAAAAAATAAAATATCATTCCCAAAACAATTCAAACATGAAGTAGACATATGGGGAATGTAAAGTCATCACAATTTTTGGGGGTATTACTATGTATTACAGAAGTAGAGAAACTGAAACTTTGAAATTTGCAAATTTTTCCAAATTTTTGTTAAATTAGGTATTTTTTGGTGCAAAAAAAAAAATTTTTTTGACTTTATTTTACCAGTGTCATGAAGTACAATATGTGACGAAAAAACAATCTCAGAACGGCCTGGATAAGTCAAAGCGTTTTAAAGTTATCAGCACTTAAAGGGACTCTGGTCAGATTTGCAAAAAATGGCCTGGTCCTAAGGTGTAAAAAGGCTGTGTCCTTAAGGGGTTAAGAAATGAAGGTCAGTCAGTCAGCCGAAAAATTGGGAAAACGTTGAAAGTAAGGGCTATATGACCATGAAGGAGAGTTATGGGGTGCTGCGCCAGATGACCTGGCCTCCACATTCACCGGACCTGAACCCAATCGAGATGGTTTGGGGTGAGCTGGACCGCAGAGTGAAGGCAAAAGGGCCAACAAGTGCTAAGCATCTCTGGGAACTCCTTCAAGACTGTTGGAAGACCTTTTTAGGGGACTACCTCTTGAAGCTCTTCAAGAGAATGCCAAGAGTGTGCAAAGCAGTAATCAAAGCAAAAGGTGGCTACTTTGAAGAACCTAGAATATGACATATTTTCAGTTGTTTCACACTTGTTTGTTATGTATATAATTCTACATGTGTTAATTCATAGTTTTGATGCCTTTATAGTCATGAAAATAAAGAAAACTCTTTCAATGAGAAGGTGTGTCCAAACTTTTGGTCTGTAATGTATATATATATATATATATATATATATATATACATATATACAGTCAGGTCCATAAATATTGGGACATCAACACAATTCTAACATTTTTGGCTCTATACACCACCACAATGGATTTGAAATTAAACAAACAAGATGTGCTTCAACTGCAGACTGTCGGCTTTAATTTGAGGGTATTTACATCCAAATCAGGTGAACGGTGTAGGAATTACAACAGTTTACATATGTGCCTCCCACTTGTTAAGGAACCAAAAGTAATGTGAAAATTGGCTTCTCAGCTGTTCCATGGCCCACCTGTGTTATTCCCTCATTATCCCAATTACAATGAGCAGATAAAAGGTCCAGAGTTGATTTCAAGTGTGCTATTTGCATTTGGAATCTGTTGCTGTTAACTCTCAAGATGAGATCCGAAGAGCTTTCACTATCAGTGAAGCAAGCCATCATTAGGCTGAAAAAAACAAACAAACCCATCAGAGAGATAGCAAAAACATTAGGCATTGCTAAAACAACTATTTGGAACATTCTTAAAAAGAAGGAACGCACCGGTGAGCTCAGCAACACCAAAAGACCCGGAAGACCACGGAAAACAACTGTGGTGGATGACCGAAGAATTCTTTCGCTGGTGAACAAAACACCCTTCACAACAGTTGGCCAGATCAAGAACACTTTCCAGGAGGTAGGTGTATGTGATTCAAAGTCAACAATCAAGAGAAGACTTCACCAAAGTGATCACAGAGGGTTCACCACAAGATGTAAACCATTGGTGAGCCAAACAACATCTAAAAAAGCCTTCACAGTTCTGGAACAACATCCTATGGACAGATGAGACCAAGATCAACTTGTACCAGAGTGATGGGAAGAGAAGAGTATGGAGAAGGAAAGGAACTGCTCATGATCCTAAGCATGCCACCCCATCCAGTGAAGCATGGTGGTGGTAGTGTCATGGCGTGGGCATGTATAGCTGCTAATGGAACTGGTTCTCTTGTATTTATTGATGATGTGACTGCTGACAAAAGCAGCAGGATGAATTCTGAAATGTTTCGGGCAATATTATCTGCTCATATTCAGCCAAATGCTTCAGAACTCATTGGACGGCGCTTCACAGTGCAGATGGACAATGACCCAAAGCATACTGCAAAAGCAACCAAAGAGTTTTTTAAGGGAAATAAGTGGAATGTTATGCAATGGCCAAGTCAATCACCTGACCTGTATCCGATTGAGCATGCATTTCACTTGCTGAAGACAAAACTTGTCTTATTGGGGAGTGATCTGATAGGAGGACTGTCCCGATGTCAGCCTCAGAGCACAGGTGGAGGTCGTCTTTTGAGACAAACAATTAGTCCAAACGCTGGTATGAGCAATGGACTGGGGCAAAGAAGGTGTAGTCAATGGTATCATGGTGCAGGGTTCGCCAAGCATCAATCAGATGTGCTCTCCCGAGTTTTGAGACAAGGGAACTTAGCGCTCTCTGAGAGTGACAGGATTTGTGTGAAGATGAGTCTATTAGAGGGTTAATGACCAGATTAAGGTCTCCTCCAAAAATAATAATGCCTTCCTGGAATGAGTCCGCCTCATCAATAACCTGTTTTAGCCATTGGACTTGTTTGCTGTTAGGAGCATAAACATTAATGAGAGTATATGTATGTTGTCCTATTTGTCCTTTCACCATTAAGAATCTCCCTTCAGGATCACTTTTTTGTTCTAGTAATTGGAAGGGGAAACCTCTTTGAAAACCTATGCTGACTCCTTTGGAGTTAGATGAAGGGGATCCACAGTGGAACCATTGGGAGTAATAGGAGTGGTCAAGATTTGGAAAATGATTAATTTTCAGATGTGTTTCTTGTCGAAACAAAACGTTAGCTCTATCTCTCTTCAGAACCCTAAAAATATGGCTCCTTTAGAGGGAGAGTTGAAGCCCTTTACATTGTAAGGGGCTATCTTCATGTCAGTCATTAGGTATATTTTTAGAGAGAATTGACAAGCTAAAGCGGCTATGTATGAGGCATATGGGTGTGAAAGTGAAAAAGTGGTACTCATCGTTTTGAGGATGTGAGTAGGGAGTTCTAGATCTTCCTTTGATGCGACCGGCCTGCTCCAGATAATGCAAGTGTGTCCTAGGATGGCAAAAATGACAGAGATAGTAAAAAGAAACAAAAACTTAAAATAAAGCGCTGCTCTGGCCCGTAGCAAGCGCACGTGTGGAGGAGCCTGCAGGGATGAGTCAAGAGCCTCCGCGCGTGCGCTTGCTACGGGCCAGAGCAGCGCGCGAGGTGTGAGTTAGAGCAAGAAACGTTCTGCTAGATCTGTACAGCGCTACTTGGAACAACGGGAGCACACTACTGAACGATCGCCAACTAATACAGGTAGAGATACTGCCACCAGCTATTAGGAAATATCATTGTATGTCCTAATTAGATCCCTATATATTTATATGTATGATCCTTTTATCCTCACTATGCCAGCGCCGGTATTCTACCAGCAGGTTTAGCTACCAGTGGTAATTATTTTTGCACTACACATTAAGCCCGTTACAATAACGGGCGCTAGAACAGTAGTGCATAAACATTATTAGGAACAGTCTATATTAAATTGCAAGGGGACGGCTGGCACTGACTGGTGCTTGTGGCTGAGACTGGCTAGTGTGGCTGAGACTTCTGGCACTGACTGGTGGCTGTGGCTGGTGTCCAAGACTGGTGGCTGTTTTTTGTAATGTAAGGTGATAAAAATTGCTTTTTTGGCACATTTTTTATAAAAAAAAATTTACGCCGTTCATCAGACAGGTTGGATCTCATACTATTATTATAGAGCAGGTTGTTACAGACATATCAATGCCTGATTTTTATTTTAGTTTACACAATAAAAGCATTTTTGAAAAATAAATCATGTTTATGTGTTTCCATTTTCTGAAAGCCATATTTTTGGGGTGATTGTCGTAGGTAGGGTCTCATTTTTTGCGGGATGAGATAATGGTTTGATTAGTAGCATTATGGGGCACATGTGACTTTTTGATTGCTTGGTTATTACATTTTTTGTGATGTAAAGTGCTAAAAAATTAATTTTTTGGCACATTTTTTATTAAATTTTTTATGGTTTTCACCAGATGGGTTGGATCACATGCTATTTTTATAGAGCAGGTTGTTCCAGACATGACAATACCTTTTATGTGCATTTTTTTTACTTTATTTATTCAATGAAAGCATGTTTTAAAAAAAAATGTTTTTGTGTCTCCATTTTCTGAAAGCCTATTTTTTGGACGATTGGCTTATGTAGGGGCTCATTTTGGGATGAGGTCACGGTTTAATTGGTGCTAATTTTGGATACATATGACTTTTTTGATCACTTTTTATACCATTTTTTGGGAAGTGCTGTGGGCAAAATTGAAATTCCATCATAGTTTTTCATTTTTTTTTATGGTGTTCACAATGCGGTAAAAGTAACATGATCCTTTTATAGATCAGGCCCTTACGGACGTGGCAATACCAAACATGTTTAGTGTTTTTTTTTTGGACCCAGATCCACTTGGTTCTTAGGATCCAGTGGTTCTGATGGCTTACAATACACTGCAGCACACTACACCATTCAAATTCAATGGGTCCGCAAAAACAACAGAAGGTCCATTTCCGTTCCACAAAAAAGTAGTGCATGTCCTATTATTGTCCACAAATCACGGTCCGAGGCCCCATTCAAGTCAATGGGTCCGCAAAAAATACAGAACGCACTCGGAACACATCCGTATATCATCCGTATTTCATCTGTATTTTTCAAATCCGTGCTGTAGAATCTTAGCCCACAATAGCCATGTGCTTGTAGTTAGTAAATAAAGATTTGAAGACAGGTGCAGTCTGTAGTAGGCCAGAGACAAGAAGCAAACATGCCTCGACTGAATGTGGAAGAGCTCATAGCATTAGTACAGGAAAGGCCAGAATTGTGGGACACACGGTCTGATGTTTATCATGATTGTGTCCGGAAAGACCGGGCCTGGGTAGAGGTGACAAAAACCATGCATGGCTCCAAGTGGGATGGATGTCCTAAATCTAAAAGAAGCACTCTTGGTAAGCCAACCATTGCATATCATAATTTTTTTATTTCAATGCATAATGTATAGGCGATGTATAGAAGATATATTGCAATCTGCTGCATTCTATATAATGGCCACCGACATAGTAAGAATATCTGCATGTGCTTATGAGTAAGTTGTCTCCAGCATCTGTAAAGTCATGTAATAACGGTATTTAATACGTGTCATCATAGTATCAACCTGCTGCAAAGTGTTGGAGCACGTATTGCATCATTAACAATATTAAGGCAGCCATGCTATTTTTACTCACTGTATGTTCTGTCATGTAGCAAGTGATGGCCGCATTATTTCATAATGAATGTGTAATGTTATGATGTGCCTCCTGACCCTCTATTAGCACATTTACAGGTTAAATAACATTAGTGTTTTCCATATAAATACACAACATTATTAACTTGTTAAGTGCAATAATGTGGAGCGAAGTTATAGTAATACATTTGAGTTATTTTTGTTTAAATGAATAAGCGCACAAAAACTAAATTATGTACTGTATATTGTTGTTTTTATTTTACAGTAAGCAAAATCAAAACAAGGTGGCATTCCTGCCAAGACCAATATAGATGGGAGCAGGTACTACAGAAGGGCCACAGTGGGGATGGCGGCCTGAAAAAGAAGCCCTATTTGTATACTGCGCAATTGCAGTTTCTGACTCCTGTTCTTGAACTAAGGATGTACGTGAAATTGTTTGTATTTTAAAGTATCATTCTATGTAATTATGAAAATAGCTGTATAGACAATATTTTATTTTTATTTTAAGTGTTATCATGTTTACACCTTTGTCATTCTCCTTTTAGTACGGTGGACAACCTTCAGCCAGAGGCTGGTGGGGATTCATCATCAAATCGTGGGACAGTTGTCAGAGGGACCATCAATGGCTACCCTGGAGCCCCAATGGCAACCACAAAATGAAGAGGCCTTGAACCTGGAAACAACCGATAATGTCCCGTCCAGCCCTGAGCCAGAAGGGGTGGTAGGCAAGCTGCCACACAATCTGGAGATACTCGACCACTAGTCGACCACCATGTGCTACAGTATCTCTAGAAAAGACAGGAGGAAACCAAGCAGGCTTATGAGAGGGTTTGCCCCATACATTGCTGATTTGTCCCAAGACCCGCAAAATCTATTGAGCAATGTAATTATCTCATGCATTAGCATCATGCACACAAATATTGGCCCCATGGAGTTAGTGCGAGTAGTTTACCAATTAAAACACTGCGCTTGCAGTACAGAAACACTCCCCCAACCATGCCCCAGTCAGGCTTATCAAGGTCCTAATATAGCTGGTTATTTCCAGCCATTGTACAGTCAAGATAGGCCTTATAATGTCCGCCAAGTTTTGCCTGCTGTCCATACATCATTGACGACACAAGAGGGAATGGGTGCACCACCACCTTATGTTCAAGGTCCCTTTGAAAGGGAGCTTTTTGAGTTATAAATTTATATCCTTTTATGTTTCATGTTTTTATTTATGTTCATATTAAAATGGCTGAACATCAAGCTATATTTGTGTCTATATTATTTTATTGAATATACAGTTCTTTATTCAAACAACTTTATTGTCTACTGTCATTATTCTACATTATTGCATTTTTGAAAAATAAAATTTCATGAGTTTAATAATAATAATAATATAACATAAACACATCTATTTTATTAGCACATACTATACTTCTTTTCAACAGTATAATAATATTGCTAGGCTTTTCTTGAATATGAAGAACATCCATGGTTTTCAAAGTACACTTCTCACCCTGTCAAAAGGACCTGCAATAGTGATGAGCGGCAGATCCCATATTCAAATTTGCGATATTTCGCGAATATTCGCTAGAATATTCGTTTCATATTCGCGAATATTCGTATTCGAGATTATTTTCGCGATTATGATTAATCTAAAATGTAAAAATTGCGTAATGCGAATTTGATCAAAAAAGAATATATAGCAGTAAATATAGTGCTATATGTTGGTTTTAAGAATATTCGTCATATTCTAAAACAAGAATATATAGCAATATATCGAATATTCAAGAAAATGCAAACAGAGCAATTTAGCTAAGCTAATATAGTGCTATAATATATTTTTTTAATAGTGTACATTTTGTCCAAATCTGAAGTTCAGAAGAGAAAAAAAAAGACTATAAAAAAAGATTATAGCACTATATTAGCTAAATTGCTCTATATTTGTATTTAGAGAATATTCGCTATATTGCAATATATTCTTGTTTTAGAATATGCCGAATATTCTAAAAAACGAATATATAGCAATATAGCGAATATATTCGTTATTTAGAATATTCGCCTTTTTTTCCCCCAATCTGTACAGTTGTTTGCATACTCCTCCCTGACAAGCGTCCCCGTCACCATGGGAATGCCTGTGGGTTAGAATATACTATCGGATCTGAGTTTTCCCTGCGATCGTGAAAACTCAGATCCGATGGTATATTTTAACCCACAGGTGTTCCCATGGTAGCGGGGACGCTTGTCAGTGAGGAGTATGTCAAACAACTGTACAGATTGAAAAAAAATATAGAATATTCTAAATAACGAATATATTCGCTATATTGCTATATATTCGTTTTTTAGAATATGACGAATATTATAAAAAACAAATATATAGCAATATAGTGCTATATATTCGTTATTTTCGAAAAGCCGCTGTATTGCTATATATTAGTTTAATACAATATTCAGCCGATCTTGAATATTTTGAAAAACTAATATTAAGCAATACGATTACCTCGGTCATAGGCAGGCCAAGCAGGAAGAAGCACCAGTACGGCAACGGCAGGGGCAGTAATCGAAATCGTGAGTTTGAAAGTTTTTGTTTGGATAATATTCCTTATATTCGTTATCCCAATTTTATTTTATTTTTATCATGGAACGTAAACATGCGTAAACAAGCGTCTGACGTAATTTACAGTATTCCATACTGCCTAGTTAGTGTGACTACTGTGAATAAGCTAGTTTCCAAAAAGTGACGAGAATGACTACTTCCAGTCCTCAAAAGTTTAGAAACATTTTTGAGAGATGAGGATGAAATCATATTAACTGTAAGTAATATTCTATTAAAGCATATATGTTGTTTTTGTACATATTGCATGCAGCACAATGAATGTTCTATAGATCTCAAATTTGCAAATATTCGTAGATGCGAATACTATCCATATTGATAAGATTTTTTTATTTTTTTCGTAAATTCAATTCAACAGATTTAAACTGGTAAGAGTATATATTACTGATTGGTGCAATTAGCATTCTTGTTTCTTCCGCGCATGATGTTAATAGCATGTATGTATGGTCCACTGAAAAAACTCTATCACATGCACATAGCACATCAATTTTCCTGCCACTAAATATATACCACACACTATATAACACACACACAATATATATAGATTCTATTTTATGTCCATGAGCCTTCTTAGTCTGAACGTAAGATTTTGCAGGTTCATTTAGCGTTAAACAGGGTGAACCCCGGCGAGGCAAGCCTGCTGTACAACCCATACGGTATCGTCACTTAACAAGACAGGTACATCTCAGCTTACTTGGCCAATATCTGACTGGTCAGAGCCCACACACATACAATCGCAATACAATCAGGATTCTTAACAGTAACAAAGGTTTTAGTTTTTTTTGGGATATATGTTTAAAAACTGGTATACTTAAAATGTTTTGAGTATATGCTTTCACCTTTATCCATCAGTGGTTTATTGTGCTGGGATATGATAGTATCAGTAAAAGAGAGGAGAAACTGACCATAATACAGTCTCTTCAGTCAGATTTATATAAAAAAAATATGGGATCTGGCACGAAAAAAAAGCAATACAAAAAAAATGGTGTGACCTGAAGCGCCTACACTCTGATCGGGTCAAAGAGTTTAGTGCAAGATTATGCCCAGGTACAATGCTTACATGATTTTAGTCTCTCTCTCTCTCTACAACACTCTGTAATGTATATACACAGTAATGCTGCTAATCCGTACAGATGTAGTAGGGGTAACACACTACCTGTTAACTTAAATTTATAACCTCTTCACATTTTCTTGAAACAAAAGCCATTTAAAGAAATTTGTTTGACGCATTAAATTAATTTTTTTATTTTTTTTTAACATAACATGTCTCATAAAGAATGGGTGTTAACTTTACTACATCCGCATTTTATCCTTTTAAAAATGATTACTTAAAACCAGTTTTGACATGTACAAAATCATCCGGTTACGTCATACATCTCTCCCTCGCTGTGATTGTATACATATAGAGTTATACACACAGCGCGGTACAGATGTATGATGTCACCGGATGATTTCATAAGTTTCACACCCAAATAAATATATATAGGTCTAGTTATTTATATATACATAAACTGAAAACATCATTCAGTATTCCCGTGAAAGGCCCCATTACATACATCTCCCTCATAATTTGAATGGGATTATAGAGTGTATATATATACACTCACCTAAAGAATTATTAGGAACACCTGTTCTATTTCTCATTAATGCAATTATCTAGTCAACCAATCACATGGCAGTTGCTTCAATGCATTTAGGGGGGTGGTCCTGGTCAAGATAATCTCCTGAACTCCAAACTGAATGTCAGAATGGGAAAGAAAGGTGATTTAGGCAATTTTGAGCGTGGCATGGTTGTTGGTGCCAGATGGGCCGGTCTGAGTATTTCACAATCTGCTCAGTTACTGGGATTTTCATGCACAACCATTTCTAGGGTTTACAAAGAATGGTGTGAAAAGGGAAAAACATCCAGTATGAGGCAGTCCTGTGGGCAAAAATGCCTTGTGGATGCTAGAGGTCAGAGGAGAATGGGCCGACTGATTCAAGCTGATAGAAGAGCAACGTTGACTGAAATAACCACCAACCGAGGTATGCAGCAAAGCATTTGTGAAGCCACAACATGCACAACCTTGGGGCGGATGGGCTACAACAGCAGAAGACCCCACCGGGTACCACTCATCTCCACTACAAATAGGAAAAAGAGGCTACAATTTGCACGAGCTCACAAAAATTGGACTGTTGAAGACTATCAGCACCTTGTTGAATCAATGCCACGTAGAATTAAGGCAGTTCTGAAGGCAAAAGGCTGTCCAACACCGTATTAGTATGGTGTTCCTAATAATTTTTTAGGTGAGTGTGTATATATATATATATATATATATATACACACACACACACACACCAGTAAATTAACCTCGTGAACCACTAATTCAATGCAATATGAAATGTAAGATTGTAATAGGGGGAAGGTATGGGAGATCAAATGTTAGTGATGTAAACTGATGATTTTACGTGAAAGACTAACATTAACCGTAGAATAGACCAGCGATAAACTCTGGATAAATAGAATATAACAGTCGAGTCCGTTCACCAACTATCGGCAAGCGAGTTGAACCCACCCTTCTAATAATAAAGTGACCGTGACAACTAAATCAACAGAGAGGGAGGGCGGGCTGGCTGCAGATCATCAATATGCAGCTTGGCAGACAGTATAGCGCTGGCAGCCACCAAAAATAACATACCCAACATAACACCATCCAATAACCCCTTATCTAATTTCCAAACTGTTGTTTAGTTCCCCTAACCGTCAATAGCCCAGCCACAATTCCCTATAGGACATCCTCCTAACAAATCCCCTGTTACCTCATCCTACCTTGTAACTTCGACTAGTTCTACCCATCTATAACAAGAAATCCAAACTATAGCAGATCTTATTTAACATGGCTGCCTGTTTAGCTGAACAGCCTTTGCACCCCAGTTACCAAGCGATTATTCCTGGGGCCCGGGGTTTGTTGTTCCATAAAAGTAAGTCCTTGTGCGTCCAGTCACTTCCCGCTGCGGCGTACTAGTAAGTGGGTCGGTTGGTAATTGTTTATAAGTGGCAACAATGAGGAGGTCAATAAAAAGTACATTACTAGAAAGGAACAAAAATTCACCCTTCCATCAGGCGCACAACAGTTGTTTAGGTCCGCATCCGTGCCGCAGTTTTTACAGCTTAGATATGGAACCATTCAATTCCATGGGGCCGAAAAAGATGCGGTCTGCAATCCGTGTGCTGTCCGCATCCGTAGCTCCGTAGCATCCGTGCCTAAAAAAAATATAACCTGTCCTATTCTTGTCCGTTTTGCGGACAAGAATATGCAGTTATAGCAATGGCTGTCCGGGCAGTTACACAAATTGCATAATGCAAATGGACGCCTTATGTGTTTTGCAGATACACCATTTGCATGCCATGCAAAACACACAATGGTCATGTGCATGTAGCCTAAGGCCCCTTGCACACGATCGTATGCCCCCCGAGACATAAGGTGCATGAGCATGCCATATGTCCCGGAGCAGGATACATCGTGCGCACGGGAACGCACAACATCATAGGTTACTATGATGCTGTGCGCATCGGCCACCCGAGGGACTATTGTCCTGCACTCATATGAATACAAGACTATAGTCCCACGGGCAGCCGATGCGTATAGTATCATAGTAACCTCTGATGCTGTTCGCCCCCGTGTGCACGATGTATGCCGCTCCGGGACATATGGCATGCTCATGGACCGTATGTCTCGGAGGGCATACGGTTGTGTGCAAGGTGCGTAACTGTAAAGTAGCTTAAAAATATTAACTGCACAAAAAATTACATTAGACTATATCTGAACTATCAATAACCCAAAAAACACTATAATTAACATAAACATGTATAACTACAGAATTTAGATGTAAATCGGAATTGTTTATACACCTACTCCACACAATGCTAAATTGCATTAATATATTTTTTTTCCTTTAAACATACAGTATTCAATAAATGACAAGATTTCCAAGTTCCAGCAGGAGCACCAAAAAAGATGTAAGAGATATCCAGTAGCTGCTGCGGCGGGTTACAAAGAAGATGCAGAAGATGGATCAGAGGAACAGTCAAGTTATGAAGGAAATAGTGGATTTCCATGACCAACTAAAAAAGTAGCCCTAAAGGACTTTTATTGTTCAAATTTTGTTAATAATATTGTTCTTGTCACGGTCACGTACACACACAAGCAGGGGGGAGGATAGTGACCACTGCGCTCCACCCTCACCCCTGGCCGGCCTACTTGCCTCGCAAGTCCTAACGTCAGGGGACAACTGGACGGCAGTCCCTAGCTTACAGTACGTGCTGGGAGGACAAACAAGACGAACAACGGATAGTGAACGGACCGAGTCAAAACCAAGAGTGTGACAAAGTACCAATGGAGTAAGCAAAGAATAGTCAGGAGATGCCGGGGTCAAATACCAGGAGAGTAATACGGTGCCACAGGAATGAGAAAGAACAGGTCAGGTCACAAGCCGAAGGTCAAGCAAAGAGGTCACGTCAGGAACAAGGAACAAGCAGGAGCGGGTCAAAAACAGGCACGGGTCAAATCCATATAGCACAGGTAACTCTATAGTAGCTAGTCTTGGACAATTAATCACAGACAACCTGTGGCTAGGTCATTTGACGTGGAGAGATCATGTGATGTGGCCAGCACCACCATGTCTGACACCGAGCCCCTTATGCGTAACTATGGGGATGGGGGACGCCGGCCACACAGAGAGGAAGCGTGCGGCCAGGCTGCCGCCGTGGTACACCAGGGCACCGGCGGCGCAGGAGAGGGAAGGCATGTCGCCGGCGCCCTGTGACAGTACCCCCCCCCCTTCCACGAGGGGCCTCTGGACCCAAGGAGCATGGAGTGACTTCTCCGGGTGTTCACGGTGGAATTTCCTTATTAAATCGGTCGCATGCATCCTATGCACTGGTACCCAGGACCTTTCCTCAGGTCCGAAACCCTTCCATTGGACCAAGTACTGTAAAGAGTTCTGGACCTTCCTGACATCAAGAATCTTGGAGATTATAAATTCGTCTTGGCCCTTTACCTCCACAGGAGAAGGAGGTCTTTGTGAAGGAACCACGGGAGAAATGTATCTCTTTAACAGTGATTTGTGAAATACATTGTGGATGCGAAGGGAGTCAGGTAATTTCAATCTAAAAGACACAGGATTAATAATCTCAATAATCTCATAGGGTCCAATGAAACGCGGCGCAAATTTTCTGAAACCCCTTTCAAAGAAAGATTCTTGGTGGACAGCCACACCTTGTCACCGACCTCAAACTTAAGTCCCTTGGAGCGTCTATTATCAGCTTGCTCCCTCTGACTCTCCTGGGCCTTTTTCAGGTTCGTTAGAACCTGGGCCCAGACTGTGCACAGTTCTGAAGTAAAAGTATTTGCCTCCGGGTTGGATGAGGACACTGAAGGACTGGAACTAAAACGAGGATGGAAGCCCAGGTAACAGAAAAATGGAGACACCCCGCGGACTAGTTCACCCGATTGTTGATGGCAAACTCCGCCAACGGAAGGTATCTCACCCACTGATGCTGATTGTCAGACACATAACATCTCAGAAATTGTTCAACCACCTGATTCAAGCGTTCCGTCTGCCCATTGGTCTCAGGATGGAAGGCTGACGAAAAGGACAAAGAAATTTCACACCTTTGGCAAAAGGCCTTCCAAAACTTAGAGACGAACTGCACACGCCTGTCAGAGACAATATTTTTCGGGAACTCCATGCAAGTTGTGGCAAATCCAGCCACATTGAGAACCTATTAAAGGGAATTTTGGATATGTTATCCTCAAGTTATACTGGTTAAATTGATATAAGTTTTATGTATGTAACCTGTAAACTCACAAAGTTGTAAAAATGTATAAGAGTAACTTTTCAGCTTAGGAGATAGTTGAGAAGATACAGTGATTGACTCAATTAGCTCCAAACAGAGGGGAGGAATATGCTGGGTGGGTTTCTATTGTCCCATTGTGTAGTAACTTTTCAGTTTAGGAGATAGTTGGGGAGATACAGTGATTGATTCAATTATCTCCTAGACAGAGGGGAGGAATATGTGTGGGTTGTAACTACAATGTTATTGGTTAATGTATGATAATGTGTGTGCCCCTCTCCTTCATGGGAGAATGTAATAAAAAGGGCTGCAAGCTAGCAGCCAGGCAGTTCACCTCCAAGCTATGTGTCGTCTAGTTCTTGGAGGGATGGGATATCTACACGCTACCTGCATTTCATTCTGATTTTTCCTGTCTACCAGCGGAGATACTGCACTTCACCCTGCCTCTCCGCTACACAAGTGAATAAACAAAGATGCTAGAGTCTTGGCATTAGGGAGCTTAAACAGAGAGACGAAGTTCACCATTTTACTAAATCGGTCAACCACTACCCAAACCACTGACTTCCCCTCAGAGGTTGGCAAGTATGTAATAAAATCCATGGAAATATGTGACCATGGCCTGCATGGAATGGGTAGGGGTCGTAATTTACCGGCAGGACGCATTCTCTGAGTTTTAGATCTGGCACATACCTCACAAGCAGACACATAAGAACGGACATCTCTAGATAAAGTGGGCCACCAGAAAGACCTAGACAGGAGTTCCTTAGTGGCATCGATACCGGGATGGCCGCACAAAACAGAGTCATGGCACTCACCCAACAGGCGGAGACGGAAGTGCCCAGGAAGAAATAACTTATCTGAGGGTGTCCGAGAAGGGGCAAGATGTTGTGCTGAAGCGATTTCAGAAGAGAGGTCTGCAGATATTGATGCCAAAATGATATTAGTCAGCAGGATGGGTTCAGGAGAGGTGTCAGGAGGCTGGAAGGCACGAAAGCTTCGGGACAAGGCGTCCGCCTTGATATTCTTACTTCCTGTCCTGAAAGTAATAGAAAAATTAAAATGGGTGAAAAACAGGTCCCACCTGGCTTGCCTAGGATGAAGGCGTTTAGCAGCTTCAAGGAATACTAAATTCTTATGGTCAGTAAGAACCGTCACATAGTGTTTAGCCCCTTCCAAAAAATTTCTCCATTCCTCAAATGCTCATTTGATGGCCAGTAGTTTGCCGTTTCTGATGTCATAATTCCTCTCCGTGGGAGAGAATTTACCTGAGAAGAACGCACACGGTCTTAAATTAGTGAGGTTGGGAGATCCCTGAGAAATAATAGCCCCAACTCCATCCTCAGATGCATCCACCTCTACAACAAAGGGTTCCTCTGGATCCGGCTGAATCAAGACTGGGGCATTCTGAAAACACCTTTTAAGAGTCTCAAAAGCCATGAGAGCCTCAGGTGGCCAGTTAACAAGATCCGCCCCCTTCTTGGTTAGGTCGGTCAAAGGTTTGGCGATTACAGATTTTTTTTTTATAAACTTACGCTAGTAATTAAAAAACCCTAAAAAGCATTGTAATTAGAGTTGAGCAGACACCTTGATGTTTGGGTTCGACGGGTTGGCCGAACTTTGGAAAAAAGTTCGAGTTCGGGATCCGAACTTGACCCCGAACCCGAACCCCATTGAAGTCAATGGGGACCCGAACTTTCGAGCACTAAAATGGCTGTAAAAATGTCATGGAAAGGGCTAGAGGGCTGCAAATGGCATCAAAATGTGGTTAAGAGCATGCAAGTGCTCTGCAAACAAATGTGGATAGGGAAATGGCTTTAAATAACATAAAATACGCAAAAGTAAAAAATAATAATCTTGATCTAGGAGGACGAGGTCCATATGGAGTAGGAGGTTGAGGAGGCGGTGGATGTGGCGGTGTAGGTGGAAGCAGCGGTGTAGGTAGAAGCGGTGGTGGAGGAGGAGGTAGCCTACACTGTTTTTTTATTTTAAATGTTATTTTTTAAATTAGGGTACACCCCAAAACATTGGGAAATATAACCTGTGATAACCCCCTGGAGTCGTGCTAAACACATGTTCAGACAATACACTGGCTGCAGGGCAGGTCAGCACCTCCAAGGGGTAAAGGGCAAGCTCAGGCCATGTGCCCAATTTTGAGGCCCAGAAGTTGCAGGGGCTGACCCCTATCAGTCAGTTTGTGTAGGCGTGTGCAAACTTACTGCCCCACCATGTTGCACGTCCCCGTGATGTTCACAATCCAATTGGATCTCTGCTCTATTAACTTTCGATGTTCTTTTCTGCGCCTACCATGGTGATAACAGGTGGCGGGAATCAGGGCTCCATGCCGGAGAGGGAGCGTGAGAAAGAGAGACCCCATCCAAGGGAGGATTAATTTTTTCAAATTTAAAATTATTGAGTTGAAATATGGGAGAAATTATTAAAGCATAAAAGTGTGACAACTTTTTAAAGTTTAAGCATTGAATGAAAGGATGTGGCGCACATTAATTACTGAAAAATTTATTAAATTTTATTCCCTTCCACCTATGCACAGCAGGGGTTAATTCACGTGTAAATTTGCATAATGTCAACCCAAGAATGTAACAGAAAAATTTGTGAAATTTATTATCCTGTCTACTTGGTAGAGCAGGGGTCTATGACAGAAAAAAATTGTTTATTGTCACCCGAAAATGTTAAAGAAAAATTATTGAAATTTATTAAGCTGTCAACTAGGTAGAGGGGTAAAGGGCAAGCTCAGGCCATGTGCCCAATTTGGAGACACAGAAGTTGAAGGGGGAAGACCCTTCATTCAGTACGTGTAGGCGTGTGCACACATACTGCTCCACCATGTTGGTGAAATGCTGCCTCCTGCTAAGACGTTCCATATCAGCTGGTGGTGCTGGTTGTTGTGGCGTGCTTACAAAGCTTTTCCACATTTCGGCCATGCTAACCCTGCCTTCTGAGGTGCTGACAGTGCCCCAGCTGCATTAGCGACCTCTTACTCCTCCTCTGCCTTCGCCTTGTGCTTCCACTGTGCCCCCGCTGTCAGGTGGGAATGCCACCAGCAGCGCGTCTACCAGCGTGCGCTTGTACTCGCGCATCTTACGATCATGCTCCAGTGAGGGAATTAAGGACGGTACGTTGTCCTTGTAATTGGGATCCAGCAGCGTGGCCACCCAGTAATCAGCATAAGTTAGAATGCGGGCAACTCGGCGGTCGTTGCAGAGACACTGCAGCATGTAATCGCTCATGTGTGCCAGGCTGCCCAGAGGCAACGAAAAGCTGTCCTCTGTGGGAGGTGTATCGTCTGTGTCCTCTGGATCCCCCCAGCCATGCACCAGTGATGGCCATGAACTGGTCTAGGTGCCACCCTACTGTGATCATGGTTCCTCCTCTTCCATCTCCTCCTCCTCATCCTCCACCTCGTCAAACCCTACAAAATGATCCCTCTTCTTCCTCCTCCTCCTGTGCCACATCCTCTTCCATCATCGCCAGGAGCGTTTTTTTCAAGGAGGTATAGAAGTGGGATAGTAACGCTGAGAACGGCGTTATCGGCACTGGCCATGTTGGTGGAGTACTCGAAACAGTGCAACAAGGAACACAGGTCTGACGTGGAGGCCCAGTCATTGGTGGTGAAGTGGTGTTATTCCGCTGAGCGACTCACCCGTGCGTGCTGCAGCTGAAACGCCACTATCGCCTGCTGCTGCTCCTACAGTCTGGCCAGCATGTGCAAGGTGCAGTTCCACCTTGTGTGCACGTCGCATATGAGGCGGTGAGCGGGAAGGTGAGCTGACAGGCGAGCAGCAGCAGGGTGTGCACAGATGGCCTGCACTTTATGCAGCAGCTCTGACATATCGGGGTAATTTTTAAGGAATCTCTGCACCACCAAATTCAATACATGCTCCAGGCAAGGGATGTGCGTCAAACTGGCTAGTCCCAGAGCTGCTACAACATTTTGCCTATTATCGCACACCACCAGCAGGCTTGAGGCTCACTGGCACAAATCACTCATCGCTCTGTTATTCAAGGCCCGTCCACAGCTCCTGCGCGGTGTGGTGTTTGTCCCCCAAACAGATAAGTTTTAAAACTGCCTGCTGTCGTTTACCCCTGGCTTTGCTGAAGTTGGTGGTGAAGGTGCTACGCTGACCAGATGAGGAGCTGGTAGCTCCACCAGCAGCACCACGATCTGGGCCACGTCGCTTATTTGATGCTCTCCTCATATTTCTCGAATTTAGGATCTTGCTCTAAATGGGCGTTTAATTAATAGTAGAATATAACGACAGTGTGTAAAGGGTGTATCTCACACGGCCTGACCCACAGTAGGCCTCATTTAAAGATTTGTTTGCCCAAAATGGCTGTATTTCAAATACCTGAATCAAACCCCTGTATTTAAAGGGTGTATCTCACACGGCCTGACCCAGAGTAGGCCTCAATTAAAGATTTGTTTGCTCAAAATGGCTGTATTTCAAATGCCTGAATCAAACCCCTGTATTTAAAGAGTGTATCTCACACGGCCTGACCCAGAGTAGGCCTCAATTAAAGATTTTTTTTTGCCCAAAATGGCTGTATTTCAAATACCTGAATCAAACCCCTGTATTTAAAGGGTGTATCTCACACGGCCTGACCCACAGTTGGTGTCACAGCCAGACAGCTGAGAAGCGCTCACAGGAGCTTCTCAGATCCTCCTCCTTGAATTTCTTTGTTTTGGTTTAGTTTCTCATCTCGTTAGTCTATCTCAGCTGTCATGCAGTTAGACTGATCGATACCCTTTAAGTTCCTCCCCATAATGCAGTAGGGTGCGGCTGATACAACTTCCTGGAGTGTGTGTGCATGCTGTTCCCAGTTCCCAGTTCCCTGTTCCCAGTCGTCAGTCGTCATTCGTCTGCAAGATAAGTGTTGTTTATGTATTTATGATTTTGTCTTTTCTGGATCCAGGTGACCCTGACTCCCTCCGTGTCAGTGTAGGGAGCCGGTGGTCGTGTCCCTTCACTATTGTAGGGTCTTCAGGTAATAGATAGCCGAGGAACGTGGATATGCGGCCATCCACCTTTGGGGTGTTCGCATAGGCTGAGCAGTGAGGGAGAGCGGCAGGTCTATTGCAGGGGTCTCCCTTTGTTCCTTAGTTGTGGATCCAGAGAGACATTGTTTATATGGTATTGTCTTGTTTCCTGTACACCATCCGTGACATTATCAGCCGCCAAAACCGTCTCAAGCATGGATCCGGTTTCACTTTTGGCTGAACGCTTTCAGGGTCTTTCTTTGGAGGTAGCTGATCTCCGTAAGACTTTTTCTCAGTTTCAAGTGACCGGTTCAGCTTGCGTTCATGGAGTTTGTGCTGAGCCTAAGATCTCGCTCCCGGATACGTTTTCCGGGGGTAGTGAGAATTTTGTGCGTTTTAGAGAGGCTTGCAAACTCCATTTTCGCCTTCTTCCCCATTCTTCTGGTGATGAAGAACGGAGGGTGGGGATCATTATATCGCTGCTCAGGGGTAACGCTCAGTCCTGGGCCTTTTCGCTGCCGGAGGGGGCACGGCCCCTTCGTTCAGTGGATGAATTCTTTTTAGCCCTGGGTCAGATATATGATGATCCGGATCGTATTGCTCTGGCTGAGTCTAGGCTACGTCTGTTATGCCAGGGTAAACAATCCGCAGAGATATACTGTTCAGAATTTCGGAGATGGGCAGCAGATACGGGTTGGAATGATGCTGCACTCCGAAGTCAATTTTGCTATGGTCTTTCAGAGGGATTGAAAGATGCATTTGCCTTTCATGAAAGACCTACCTCCTTGGATTCTGCTATGTCTCAGGCTGTTCGTATTGACAGGCGTCTTAGAGAGAGAGGAGAGATCTCTCCTTCCTGTCATACTCAGTCCCGGGACAGTGCAGCGGTCTCATTCTGTGCACAGGGGTCTCAGTCGCTGTCAGCCCCTTCTGAGCAGGAGTCCATGCAGCTGGGGTTGATTGCCTCTGACAATAGAAGATTCAGCCCGCAGGGGAGGGTTTGTTTTTGTTGTGGAGGTATAAATCATCTGGCAAATGTTTGTCCCTCTAGGAGATTCAGGCAGTTTTCTGGGAGTAATAAAGAGACAAAAAGGAAAAAATCTTTTAAAAATGTTCCCTCTGTTACTATTGGCAGGGTTGAGGCGGAAATTGAAGGTTTTCCGTTTGCTTGTAGTTCCCGTTTTGTCCTGCCTGCTAGGGTGGCGCTAGAGAGCAAGAGCATTTTTTGTGAGATTTTTGTGGATAGTGGAGCAGCTGTCAACCTCATTGATAATCAATTTGCAATAACTCATGGTTTCCAGGTATGCACTTTGGGAAAGGATATTCCTGTTTTTGCTATTGATTCAGCTCCACTTTCTCAGAAATCATTAAAGGGCATAGTTCACAATATCCGTTTAATTGTGAGTGATGCTCATTTTGAGGATGTGTCATGTTTCGTCCTTAGCGGTTTGCCTACTCCTCTAGTGTTGGGGCTACCCTGGCTCACTAAACATAACCCCACCATTGATTGGCAAGCGAGGCAAATAAATGGTTGGAGTAACTTTTGCAGAGAGAATTGCCTCATAACATCTGTTTCTGAGGTTTCTACTAAGACTGTACCACCTTTCCTCTCTGAATTTTTGGATGTCTTCTCTGAGAGTGGAGTTCAGGGTTTGCCTCCGCACAGGGAGTATGATTGCCCTATTAATCTCATCCCAGGCGCCAAGCTGCCTAAATCTCGTTTATACAATCTCTCCCAACCTGAGAGGGTCGCTATGCGGGCTTATATCTCTGAGAGTCTGAGAAAAGGACACATACGACCCTCGAAGTCACCTGTTGCCGCTGGTTTTTTCTTTGTTAAGAAAAAAGATGGTTCTTTAAGACCTTGTCTGGATTTCAGGGAGCTGAACAGTATCTCTATTCGTGATCCTTATCCGCTTCCTCTGATCCCGGACCTGTTTAACCAGGTTGTTGGGGCTAAAGTCTTTTCCAAATTAGACCTAAGAGGGGCATACAACCTGGTTGGGGTCAGAGAAGGAGACGAATGGAAGACGGCTTTCAATACCCCTGAGGGCCATTTTGAGAATTTGGTTATGCCTTTTGGTTTGATGAATGCCCCAGCCGTTTTTCAGCATTTCGTCAACAGCATTTTTTTATCATTTAATGGGAAAATTTGTATTAGTGTATTTGGATGACATTTTGATTTTTTCTCCTGATTTCAATCATAAGGAACACTTACGTCAGGTCTTGCTCATCCTGCGGGAGAATAAATTATACGCGAAACTGGAAAAATGTGTGTTTGCGGTTCCAGAAATCCAATTTCTGGGGTTTCTTGTCTCCGCTTCTGGTTTTCGCATGGACCCCGAGAAGGTCCGCGCTGTGCTTGAGTGGGAGCTTCCTGAGAATCAGAAGGCGCTAATGTGTTTTTTGGGCTTTGCCAATTATTACAGGAAACATATTTTGAATTATTCCTCTGTTGTTAAACCACTCACTGATATGACCAGAAAGGGGGTAGATTTTTCTTCCTGGTCGGTAGAGGCGCGTAAGGCCTTTTCTAATATCAAGGAGAGTTTTGCTTCCGCTCCCATCCTAGTACAACCTGATATTTCGTTACCCTTCATAGTTGAGGTTGATGCTTCTGAGGTAGGGGTGGGTGCGGTCTTGTCTCAGGGTTCCTCTCCTGCCAAATGGCAACCGTGTGCCTTTTTCTCAAAGAAACTCTCCTCCGCAGAGAGAAATTATGATGTGGGAGATAGGGAATTGTTGGCCATCAGGTTGGCTTTTGAGGAATGGCGCCATTGGCTAGAGGGAGCCAGACACCCTATTACCGTGTTTACTGACCATAAAAATCTGGCCTACTTGGAGTCAGCCAAGCGTCTGAACCCGAGACAGGCCAGATGGTCTTTGTTCCTTTCAATTTTGAAGACCCGGGTCCCATTTTGGCTGAAGGTGTGGTGGTCTCTGCTCTTTTTCCTGAATTGGAGGCAGAGGTGCAGGCAGCCCAGTCAGAAGCTCCTGATCTTTGTCCTCCTGGGAGGTTGTTTGTGCCTCTCGCTTTGAGACACAAGATTTTTAAAGAACACCACGACACGGTCCTTGCTGGGCACCCGGGGGCAAGAGCCACACTGGATCTCATCGCTCGGAGATTCTGGTGGCCTGCGCTTCGTAAGTCGGTTGAGGGTTTTGTGGCAGCTTGCGAGACTTGCGCTCGTGCCAAGGTCCCTCATTCACGGCCATCAGGTCCTCTCCTTCCTTTGCCCATTCCTTCCCGTCCTTGGACACATCTGTACATGGACTTCATAACGGACTTGCCTCGTTCCTCGGGGAAGTCTGTGATTTTGGTGGTGGTGGACCGTTTTAGCAAAATGGTGCATTTTATCCCTTTTCCTGGTTTGCCCAATGCTAAGACGCTGGCGCAGGCATTTATTGACCACATTGTCAAATTGCATGGGATTCCTTCAGACATAGTCTCTGATAGGGGCACGCAGTTTGTTTCCAGATTCTGGAAGGCTTTCTGTTCTCGCTTGGGGGTTCGGTTGTCATTCTCTTCTGCTTTCCATCCGCAGTCGAATGGCCAGACAGAGCGCGTCAATCAGAATCTGGAGACATATCTGCGCTGTTTTGTGGCGGAGAATCAGGAGGATTGGTGTTCTTTTTTGTCTCTTGCTGAGTTTGCTTTAAATAACCGTCGTCAGGAGTCCTCTGATAAGTCGCCATTTTTTGGGGCATAAGGGTTCCATCCGCAGTTTGGGACTTTCTCGGGAGAGGGCTCTTCTGGTTTGCCTGATGAGGACAGATTCTCCTCGTCTTTGTCATCTATTTGGCAAAAGATTCAGGATAATCTAAAGAGCATGAGTGAGAGATATAAGCGTGTGGCGGATAAGAGACGTGTGCCTGGTCCGGACCTGAATGTTGGTGATCTGGTGTGGTTGTCTACCAAGAATATCAAATTGAAGGTTCCCTCCTGGAAGTTGGGTCCTAGGTTTATTGGGCCTTACAAGATCCTGTCTGTCATCAATCCTGTTGCCTACCGTCTTGATCTTCCTCAGACTTGGAAGATCCATAATGTTTTTCATAAGTCCTTATTGAAACCTTATGTTCAACCTATTGTACCCTCGCCTTTGCCTCCTCCTCCGATTATGGTTGATGGAAATCTTGAATTTCAGGTCTCTAGGATTGTGGATTCTCGTCTTGTCCGCGGTTCCCTCCAGTACCTCGTTCATTGGGAGGGTTATGGTCCTGAGGAGAGGATGTGGGTCCCAGTGACGGACATTAAGGCCTCTCGTCTCATCAGGGCTTTCCATAGGTCCCATCCTGAGAAGGTGGGCCCTGAGTGTCCGGAGTCCACTCCTAGAGGGAGGGGTACTGTCACAGCCAGACAGCTGAGAAGCGCTCACAGGAGCTTCTCAGATCCTCCTCCTTGAATTTCTTTGTTTTGGTTTAGTTTCTCATCTCGTTAGTCTATCTTAGCTGTCATGCAGTTAGACTGATCGCTACCCTTTAAGTTCCTCCCCATAATGCAGTAGTGTGCGGCTGATACAACTTCCTGGAGTGTGTGTGCATGCTGTTCCCAGTTCCCAGTTCCCTGTTCCCAGTCGTCAGTCGTCATTCGTCTGCAAGATAAGTGCTGTTTATGTATTTATGATTTTGTCTTTTCTGGATCCAGGTGACCCTGACTCCCTCCGTGTCAGTGTAGGGAGCCGGTGGTCGTGTCCCTTCACTATTGTAGGGTCTTCAGGTAATAGATAGCCGAGGAACGTGGATATGCGGCCATCCACCTTTGGGGTGTTTGCATAGGCTGAGCAGTGAGGGAGAGCGGCAGGTCTATTGCAGGGGTCTCCCTTTGTTCCTTAGTTGTGGATCCAGAGAGACATTGTTTATATGGTATTGTCTTGTTTCCTGTACACCATCCGTGACAGTTGGCCTCAATTAAAGATTTGTTTGCCCAAAATGGCCGTATAACCCTGGAATTTCAAACGTCAAGATGCTGCAAGGCCTGAAATATTGTGTATTTATTTTGCCCCAAAAAGGGTGTTTTATTAATGAAAGAATATAAACCCTGTATATACAGGGTGTATCTCGCACGCCCTTATCCACACTAGGCCGCAATTAAATTTGTTGGCCCAAAATTGCTGTATTTCAAATACCTCAATAGAACCCCTGTATTTAAAGGGTGTATCTCACACGCCCTGACCAACACTAGGACGCTAACAAAGAATTGTGCCCAAAATGGCTTTATTTCAAATACCGTATTTTTCGCCCCATAAGACGCACTTTTCCCCCCCCAAAAGTGGGGGGAAAATGCCCCTGCGTTTTATGTGGCGAATGCTGCCATTTTACATCGCAGTCTACGATTCTGCAGGAGCGGCCGGTGTCATTCATAAAGTTGGCGGCGCAGGCACGTGACGTCAGTAAGTTCCAGCCAGCCGGCCGCCCTGCTCTGCCAGCTACAGGACATTTAGTAAGTAGTACAGATGGGGCTGGGGATCGGAACTTCAATGAAAGCTATTATTATAAAATGTTTAGGCAGTACAGTGACCGCACCAGCCCTGCCACATTTGCATGACACCGGCCCCTCCCACAGGTTATTAGGGCATCTGTGGATGCACTATTATGGGGTGGGGGATCCACAGATCACCCCTCCGTAACAGTGCCATCCACAGATCACCCCCCATAACAGTGCCATCCACAGATCACGCCATTACAGTGCCATCCACAGATCCCCCCATAACAGTGCCCCCTCAGATCCCCCATAACAGTGCCCCCCTCAGATCCCCCCCATAACAGTGCCATCCACAGATCCCCCCATAACAGTGCCATCCACAGATCCCCCCATAACAGTGCCATCCACAGATCCCCCCCATAACAGTGCCATCCACAGATCCCCCATAGTAGTGTCATACACAGACCACCATTAGTTCAAAACCCACCAAAAGCACACCTTTTGGTTAAAAATATTTTTTTTCTTATTTTCCTCCTCAAAAACCTAGGTGCGTCTTATGGGCCGGTGTGTCTTATAGGGCGAAAAATACGGTAACTGAATAGAAAGACAATATGTAAAGGCGGTATCTCACAATGACATCTGCAGCAAAGGCTGCCAACAATTTTTTTTTTGCCCAAACGGGTGTTTGTTTAATAACTGAATTTGACAGCAGTATATAACCCTTTAATTTCACACGTGCTGATGCTGCAAGGCCTGAAAAATAGTGGAATCTGGCAAAAAAATTTGTTTTTAAAAAACAAGAAAATGATGGCTGTAATTCTAGCTTAGGCTACTTTCACACTAGCGTTCGGGGCTCCGCTTGTGAGCTCCGTTTGAAGGGGCTCACAAGCGGCCCCCGAACGCATCCGTACTGCCCTAATGCATTCTCAGTGGACGCAGATCCGCTGAGAATGCATCAGTCTGGCATTGTTCAGCCTCCGCTCAGCGAGTTCAGCCTGGCCGTGCGGAGGCAAGCGGATCCGTCCAGACTTACAATGTAAGTCAATGGGGGCGGATCCGTTTGAAGATGACACCATATGGCTCAATCTTCAAACGGATCTGTCCTCCATTGACTTTCAATGAAAAGTCTGGACGGATCCGTTCAGGCTACTTTCAGACTTAGAATTTTTTTTAAACTATAATGCAGACAGATCCGTTCTGAATGGATACAAACGTCTGCATTATAGGAGCAGACAGACGGATCCTCTCTGAACGCAAGTGTGAAAGTAGCCTTAAATTGCACGCTGACTAATCCAGATCTTGTATATTGCAAAAAAAGTGTTTTTTTGGTAACAGAATATGAAAGCTGTATATATTAAACTTGAATTTAACACTTGCAGATCAGGAAAATAATGTTTTTTGGCAAAAAAGTGTGTTTTTAAAACCCCAGAAATTGATGGCTGTATTTCTAGCTTAAATTGCACACTGACTAATCCAGATGTTGTATATTGCCTAAAAAGTGTTTTTTTGGTAACATAATATGAAAGTTGTATATAGTAAACTTGAATTTAACACTTGCAGATCAGGAAAATAGTGTTTTTTGGCAAAAAAGTGTGTTTTTAAAACCACAGAAATTGATGGCTGTATTTCTAGCTTAAATTGCACACTGACTAATCCAGATGTTGTATATTGCCTAAAAAGTGTTTTTTTGGTAACAGAATATGAAAGTTGTATATATTAAACTTGAATTTAACACTTGCAGATCTGGAAAATAGTGTTTTTTGGCACAAAAGGTGTGTTTTTAAAAACCCAGAAATGATGGCTGTATTTCTAGCTTAAATTGCACACTGACTAAGCCTGCAAATGCACCAGATGTTGTAAATTGCTAAAAAAAATTGGGATTTTCAATGTCCCAAAAGCTCAGATGCAGTGCTAGTGCACCGAGCTTGCATAAAATGGCTGCCGCTACCCACCTAACTGACTTATTAAAGTTTTTTTTTTTTTTCGGTCACTGGGCTCAGGGCAGGATAAAAAAAATTGTGCCCTGCACCCACAAAACACAATGTATGTAGATCACTCAGTTAGATTCATATTTTGAGCAAAGATTCAGATATCTCCCTGAAATCACCAGCAGCATCCTCTCCCTACACTAAGCACAGCAGAGTGACGTGCAGCACTACGTGACTCCAGCTTATATAGAGGCTGGGTCACATGCTACACTGGCCAAACACAGCCATGCCATTAGTATGCATGGCTGTGATGACTTCTAAGGTCAGAGAGTTAACCGCTTGTTGATTGGCTGCTCTGCAGCCTTTGAAAAAGCGCAAAGAAAGCGCCGAACACCGAACCCGAACTTTTACTGAAATGTTTGGGTTTGAGTCCGGGGTCCAAAAAACCTAAAGTTCGGTACGAACCTGAACTTTACAGTTTGGGTTCGCTCAACCCTGCTCCCTGGTGCTACCGCTAGTAGGGAAAGACAACGTATCCTTAATATTGTTAGGCAAGCAAAGCAGGAAAGGGAGGTGGATGTTATTGTCCATCTTGGGACAAATCATCTGGCTCGCAAAGAGGTTTCAAAGGTAAAGGAAGCTTTTCAAACACTTGGTAATGATATACGGGAGGTTGCATCAACTGTTTCATTCTCTGCAGTTTTGCCTGTGCATAACCTTTAGCATGACAGGAACATGCGCATTAAGGATTTCAATGTATGGCTTGGTGAATGGTGTCTGAATCAAGGGTTTGGTTTTGTGTCTCATGTTAGCTCTCATTAGAATGGATAAGAACTGTACAAGAAAGATGGTTTGCATCTTTCTCTCAAGGGAACGAATGTCCTCAGTGAACAGTTCAAAGTATTTGCTAAGGAGCATTTAAACTAGGAAAGGGGGGCAAAAGAGTGATAATCTAGCAGTCCGACTGCCCCCCGGAACAATGCCAGAAGATACCAGTAGCACATAGGTTAAGAAATGACAAGCTCAGAGTCTTGTCTACAAATGCTCTCAGTTTAGGGAATAAGATCAATGAACTTGAGTCTATAAAGGCATCTGAGAATATAGATTTAGTGGCTGTTACTGAGACAATATAACCCAAATGTATAAAGGGTGTATCTCACAATGACATATGCAGCAAAGGCTGCCAAATAAACTTTTTTTGCCCAAACGGGTGTTTGTTTAATAACTGAATATGGCAGCAGTATATAACCCTGGAATTTCAAACGTCAAGATGCTGCAAGGCCTGAAATATTGTGTATTTTCCCCAAAAAAGGGTGTTTTATTAATGAAAGAATATAAGCCCTGTATATACAGGGTGTATCTCACACGGCCTGACACACAGTAGGCCTCAATTAAAGATTTGTGCACCAAATGGCGGTATTTCAAATATCTGAATATTACCCCGGTATATACAGGGTGTATCTCGCACGCCCTGATCCACACTAGGCCGCAATTAAATTTGTTGGCCCAAAATGGCTGTATTTCAAATACCTGAATAGAACCCCTGTATTTAAAGGGTTTATCTCACACGCCCTGATCAACACTAGGACGCTAACAAAGAATTGTGCCCAAAATGGCTTTATTTCAAATACCTGAATAGAACCCCTGTATTTAAAGGGTGTATCTCACACACCCTGATCAACACTAGGACGCTAACAAACAATTGTGCCCAAAATGGCTTTATTTCAAATACCGTTTTTTTCGCCCCATAAGACGCACTTTTCCCCCCCAAAAGTGGGGGAAAAATGCCCGTGCGTTTTGTGGGGCGAATGCTGCCATTTTACATCGCAGTCTGCAATGCTGCAGCATCGCAGACTGCGATGTATCAGCTGGACGGGGAGGGAAGAGGGGCCAGTGTCATTCATAAAGTAGGCGGCGCAGGCACGTGACGTCAGTAAGTTCCGGACGGCCGCCCGCCCTGCTCTGCCTGCTACAGGACATTTAGTAAGTAGTACAGAAGGGGCTGGGGATCGGAATTTCAATGAAAGCTATTTTTATAAAATATTTAGGCAATAAAGCAGTGAGTGAGCGGTGGGGCCGGAGTACAGTGACCGCACCGGCCCCTCCGCATTTTCATGACACCAGCCCCTCCCACAGGTTATTAGGGCATCTGTGGATGCCACTATTATGGGGTGGGGGATATGTGGATGGCACTGTTATGGGGGGAGATCTGTGGATGGCACTGTTATGGGGGTGATCTGTGGATGGCATTGATATGGGGGGTTGATCTGTGGATGCCACAATTATAGGGTGGGGGATATGTGGATGGCACTGTTATGGGGTGGGGGATCTGTGGGTGACACATATATAGCAGTGCCATCCACAGATCCACCCCTCATAACAGTGCCATCCACAGATTCCCCTCCATAACAGTGCCATCCACAGATCACCCCCCCATAACAGTGCCATCCACAGATCACCCCCCATAACAGTGCCATCCACAGATCACCCCGCCCATAACAGTGCCATCCACAGATCAACCTCCATAACAGTGCCATCCACAGATCATCCCCCATAACAGTGCCATCCACAGATCACCCCCCCATAACAGTGCCATCCACAGATCACCCCCATAACAGTGCCATCCACAGATCATCCCCCATAACAGTGCCCACCTCAGATCCCCCCATAACAGTGCCCCCCTCAGATCCCCCCATAACAGTGCCATCCACAGATCCCCCCATAACAGTGCCATCCACAGATCCCCCCATAACAGTGCCACCCACAGATCCCCCCATAACAGTGCCATCCACAGATCCCCCCCATAACAGTGCCATCCACAGAACAGTGCCATCCACAGATCCCCCATAGTAGGGTTTGGCTTTGTGTCTCATGTTAGCTCTCGTTAGAATGGAAAAGAACTGTACAAGAAAGATGGCTTGCATCTTTCTCTCAAAGGAACGAATGTCCTCAGTGAACAGTTCCAAGTATTTGCTAAGGAGCATTTAAACTAGGAAAGGGGGGCAAAAGAGTGATAATCCAGCAGTCCGACTACAATGCCAGAAGATGCCAGTAGCACATAGGTTAAGAAATGACAAGCTCAGAGTCTTGTCTACAAATGCTCGCAGTTTAGGGAATAAGATCAATGAACTTGAGTCTATAAAGGCATCTGAGAATATAGATTTAGTGGCTGTTACTAAGACATGGTTCAATGGGAGTAATGACTGGGATATAACAATACCAGGGTTCTCTCTATATAGGAAAGACAGAGAAGGCAAGAAAGGGGGAGGGGTGGCCCTGTATGTAAAAGATAGCATAACATCTAATTTAATACAAGTTAGCAAGACCAAATTAGAGTCAGTTTGGGAAACCTTGCAGCTTGATAATCATAAGGTAACTCGTGTAGGTGTGATATATAGACCACCTAGCCAAGTCAAATAATTAGATGATCTACTAGTTGAGGAAATAACTAAAATGACATTGAAAGGGGAAGTTATCATTATGGGAGACTTTAATCTTCTTAATGTAAACTGGAAAACCAAAATAGCTAGTTCTGCCAGGAGTACAGATATTCTAAATTCCCTACTGGGATTATCTCTACAGCAAGTGGAGCCAACCCGGAAGGAGGCCATTTTAGATTTAGTATTCACAAATGGGAATTTGGTATCTGATATTACTGTAGGGGAAAGCTTGGTATCTAGTGATCACCAGTCAGTGTGGTTTACTATAAGTACACACAACACACAAAAACAAAAGTTTTAGATTTTAGAAAAACTGACTTTTCTAAAATTAGATTAGTGGTATACGAGTCCCTATCAAATTGGAACAGTTTCAATGGAGTCCAGGAGAAATGGGACTACTTAAAAGTGGCACTATTGAAGGCAACAGATAATTGCATTAGGCTTGTCAATAAAAGCAAAAAAAAGTAGAGACCACTGTGGTACTCAGCAGAAGTGGCCAAAATCATTGAAAACAAAAAGATAGCATTTAGTAATTATAAGAAACAATTAAAAAAAACGAGGATGACAGGCAAATTTATACATTAGGCAGAGAGAGGCCAAAAAAGTTATAAGAGCTTCTAAAGCACAGGCAGAAGAGAAATTAGCTCAGTCAGTGAAAAAAGGAGATAAGACATTCTTCAGATACATAAATGGAAAAAGGAAACTAAAACAAGGAATTAAAAAATTTAAAACAAAAGAAGGAAGGTTTATGGAAGAATATAAAGAACTAGCTGACTGCCTCAATGAATACTTCTGTTCAGTTTTTACAAAGGAAAATGAAGGAAAAGGACCTCAGTTAGGAAGGAAGATCAATGAATCTTTTGATGCATGTGTCTTTACAGAGGAAGAGGTTCTAAGTCAGCTGTCTAAAATTAATACAATTAAGTCACAGGGGCCTGATGGGATACACCCAAAGCTATTAAAAGAGCTTAGCGGTGATCTAGCAAAACTATTAACAGATTTATTTAACCAATCACTGGTAACAGGAGTCGTCCCAGAAGATTGGAAATTAGCAACTGTTGTGCCCATTCACAAGAAAGGTAGTAGGGAGGAATCGGGCAACCGTAGGCCAGTAAAAAGCCTGACATCAATAGTGGGGAAATTAATGGAAACCATACTTAAGGAGAGAATTGTGGAACATCTAAAATCCCATGGATTGAAAGATGAAAAACAGCATGGGTTTACTTCAGGGAGATCATGTCAAACTAATCTTACAGATTTTTTTTGATTGGGTGACTAAAATAATAGATGGCGAAGGTGCAGTAGACATTGCTTATCTAGACTTTAGTAAGGCTTTTGATACTGTCCCACATAGAATGTTTATCAATAAATTGCAGTCTTTGGGCTTGGACTCCCATATTGTTGAATAGATTAGGCAGTGGCTGAGGGAGAGACAACAGAGGGTTGTAGTCAATGGAGTATATTTAGACCATGGTCTTGCTACCAGTGGGGTACCTCAGGGATCTGTTCTGGGACCCATATTGTTTAATATCTTTATCAGTGAAATTGCAGAAGGCCTCGATGGTAAGGTGTGTCTTTTTGCTGATGACACAAAGATTTGTAACAGGGTTGATGTTCCTGGAGGGATACACCAAATGGAAAAGGATTTAGGAAAACTAGAAGAATGGTCAAAAATCTGGCAACTAAAATTTAATGTTGATAAGTGCAAGATAATGCACCTGGGATGTAAAAACCCAAGAGCAGAATATAAAATCAGTGATACAGTCCTAACCTCAGTATCTGAGGAAAGGGATTTAGGGGTCATTATTTCAGAAGACTTAAAGGTAGGCAGACAATGTCATAGAGCAGCAGGAAATGCTAGCAGAATGCTTGGGTGTATAGGGAGAGGCATTACCAGTAGAAAGAGGGAGGTGTTCATGCCGCTCTACAGATCACTAGTGAGACCTCATTTGGAGTATTGTGCGCAGTACTGGAGACCATATCTCCAGAAGGATATTGATACTTTGGAGAGAATACAGAGAATAGCTACTAAATTAGAACATGAATTGCAGGATAAAACTTACCAGGAAAGATTAACGGACCTTAACATGTATAGCTTGGAAGAAAGACGAGATAGAAGGGATAGGACAGAAACCTTTAAATACATAAAAGGAATCAACAAGGTAAAAGAGGAGAGAATATTAAAAAGAAGAAAAAATGCTACAAGAGGACATAGTTTTAAATTAGAGGGGCAAAGGTTTAAAAGTAATATCAGGAAGTATTACTTTACTGAGAGAGTAGTGGATGCATGGAATAGCCTTCCTGCAGAAGGGGTAGCTCCAAATACAGTGAAGGAGTTTAAGCATGCATGGGATAGGCATAAGGTCATCCTTCATATAAGATAGGGGCAGGGGCTATTCATAATATTCAGTATATTGGGCAGACTAGATGGGCCAAATGGTTCTTATCTGCCGACACATTCTATGTTTCTATGTGATGATCCCTAAAATGGTTGGATAATGGATGTTTCGTATAACCGTTCCTAATGTTGGACATAAGTTCCGAAATGCGTTTCTTAATTAAGAGTTCTTTTGGTTCTGCCCACGCACTGTTTTGCACATGGGCATATAATGACATAGATGACACCTGTAGAGGTGCATATAAGAAAATCTCTAATTGTATGTTTATGATGGTTAGTGTTGAGCGAACAGTTCGAGCATAGTTCGGGTCCGTACCGAATTTTGGGGTGTTCGTGACACGGACCCGAACCCGAACTTTTTCGTAAAAGTTCGGCTTCGTCGTTCGGCATGTATTTTGGCGCATTTTGAAAGGCTGCAAAGCAGCCAATCAACATGCATCATACTACTTGCCCTAAGATGCCATCGCAGCCACGCCTACTATTGGCAAGGCTGTGATTGGCCAAGTGCAGCATGTGACTCAGCCTCTTATAAGCTTGTGCGCACGTCGGGACGTGCTCACTCCTGATGTGAATAGAACAGCGTTAGACGCAGCTGATGCTAGGGCGAGAATAGGCAGGGATAATTGAATAACTGGAAGCAAATTTCTCTCCTCCACCTGTGATTCATCTGAACAACTGCAGCTGAGCTGCTTTTTTGATAGGGATTGGCTATTTTTAGAGTGGCCAGAGTGATTTTTCCATCCACATGTACCCGGGCTGACCGCCGGCCGCCATTTTGCGACTTGTAGTGCTGCAGCAGAAGCTGCCACAGTGTGCATTCCAAAGCTCCAAACAAGTCAGACATCTACACCTGGGATTCAGACCAATAGCGATTAAGCAGCACAGTCCAAGGCTATTTTTTTTGGGTGTGCTTGTGTCACCCCTACTAATACCAGTCCACCTGTAATCCATACAGTGAAAAGCCATAAAGTATTCCAGTGAGGGAATTTTTTTTTTATTTAAAAAAGGCCAAGTTAGTTTATCTGGCGTTCAATATACTAGATACAGTTAGGCCTGCGTTTCATACATCTGGAATTAGCAAACTAATGTGCTGGGGTTGGGAAAACATATATGTACCCATACTAGAATCTGTCAAAGAAAGCGGTACTCACATATAACAGTCATTCCATCTGTAATCCATACAGTCAAAAGACTGAAAGTATTCCAGTGAGGGAATTTTTTTTTTATTTAAAAAAGGCCAAGTTAGTTTATCTGGCGTTCAATATACTAGATACAGTTAGGCCTGCGTTTCATACATCTGGAATTAGCAAACTAATGTGCTGGGGTTGGGAAAACATATATGTACCCATACTAGAATCTGTCAAAGAAAGCGGTACTCACATATAACAGTCATTCCATCTGTAATCCATACAGTCAAAAGACTGAAAGTATTCCAGTGAGGGAATTTTTTTTATTTAAAAAAGGCCAAGTTAGTTTATCTGGCGTTCAATATACTAGATACAGTTAGGCCTGCGTTTCATACATCTGGAATTAGCAAACTAATGTGCTGGGGTTGGGAAAACATATATGTACCCATACTAGAATCTGTCAAAGAAAGCGGTACTCACATATAACAGTCATTCCATCTGTAATCCATACAGTCAAAAGACTGAAAGTATTCCAGTGAGGGAATTTTTTTTATTTAAAAAAGGCCAAGTTAGTTTATCTGGCGTTCAATATACTAGATACAGTTAGGCCTGCGTTTCATACATCTGGAATTAGCAAACTAATTTGCTGGGGTTGGGAAAACATATATGTACCCATACTAGAATCTGTCAAAGAAAGCGGTACTCACATATAACAGTCATTCCATCTGTAATCCATACAGTCAAAAGACTGAAAGTATTCCAGTGAGGGAATTTTTTTTATTTAAAAAAGGCCAAGTTAGTTTATCTGGCGTTCAATATACTAGATACAGTTAGGCCTGCGTTTCATACATCTGGAATTAGCAAACTAATTTGCTGGGGTTGGGAAAACATATATGTACCCATACTAGAATCTGTCAAAGAAAGCGGTACTCACATTTAACAGTCATTCCATCTGTAATCCATACAGTCAAAAGACTGAAAGTATTCCAGTGAGGGAATTTTTTTTATTTAAAAAAGGCCAAGTTAGTTTATCTGGCGTTCAATATACTAGATACAGTTAGGCCTGCGTTTCATACATCTGGAATTAGCAAACTAATGTGCTGGGGTTGGGAAAACATATATGTACCCATACTAGAATCTGTCAAAGAAAGCGGTACTCACATATAACAGTCATTCCATCTGTAATCCATACAGTCAAAAGACTGAAAGTATTCCAGTGAGGGAATTTTTTTTATTTAAAAAAGGCCAAGTTAGTTTATCTGGCGTTCAATATACTAGATACAGTTAGGCCTGCGTTTCATACATCTGGAATTAGCAAACTAATTTGCTGGGGTTGGGAAAACATATATGTACCCATACTAGAATCTGTCAAAGAAAGCGGTACTCACATATAACAGTCATTCCATCTGTAATCCATACAGTCAAAAGACTGAAAGTATTCCAGTGAGGGAATTTTTTTTATTTAAAAAAGGCCAAGTTAGTTTATCTGGCGTTCAATATACTAGATACAGTTAGGCCTGCGTTTCATACATCTGGAATTAGCAAACTAATGTGCTGGGGTTGGGAAAACATATATGTACCCATACTAGAATCTGTCAAAGAAAGCGGTACTCACATATAACAGTCATTCCATCTGTAATCCATACAGTCAAAAGACTGAAAGTATTCCAGTGAGGGAATTTTTTTTATTTAAAAAAGGCCAAGTTAGTTTATCTGGCGTTCAATATACTAGATACAGTTAGGCCTGCGTTTCATACATCTGGAATTAGCAAACTAATGTGCTGGGGTTGGGAAAACATATATGTACCCATACTAGAATCTGTCAAAGAAAGCGGTACTCACATATAACAGTCATTCCATCTGTAATCCATACAGTCAAAAGACTGAAAGTATTCCAGTGAGGGAATTTTTTTTATTTAAAAAAGGCCAAGTTAGTTTATCTGGCGTTCAATATACTAGATACAGTTAGGCCTGCGTTTCATACATCTGGAATTAGCAAACTAATGTGCTGGGGTTGGGAAAACATATATGTACCCATACTAGAATCTGTCAAAGAAAGCGGTACTCACATATAACAGTCATTCCATCTGTAATCCATACAGTCAAAAGACTGAAAGTATTCCAGTGAGGGAATTTTTTTTATTTAAAAAAGGCCAAGTTAGTTTATCTGGCGTTCAATATACTAGATACAGTTAGGCCTGCGTTTCATACATCTGGAATTAGCAAACTAATTTGCTGGGGTTGGGAAAACATATATGTACCCATACTAGAATCTGTCAAAGAAAGCGGTACTCACATATAACAGTCATTCCATCTGTAATCCATACAGTCAAAAGACTGAAAGTATTCCAGTGAGGGAATTTTTTTTATTTAAAAAAGGCCAAGTTAGTTTATCTGGCGTTCAATATACTAGATACAGTTAGGCCTGCGTTTCATACATCTGGAATTAGCAAACTAATTTGCTGGGGTTGGGAAAACATATATGTACCCATACTAGAATCTGTCAAAGAAAGCGGTACTCACATATAACAGTCATTCCATCTGTAATCCATACAGTCAAAAGACTGAAAGTATTCCAGTGAGGGAATTTTTTTTATTTAAAAAAGGCCAAGTTAGTTTATCTGGCGTTCAATATACTAGATACAGTTAGGCCTGCGTTTCATACATCTGGAATTAGCAAACTAATTTGCTGGGGTTGGGAAAACATATATGTACCCATACTAGAATCTGTCAAAGAAAGCGGTACTCACATATAACAGTCATTCCATCTGTAATCCATACAGTCAAAAGACTGAAAGTATTCCAGTGAGGGAATTTTTTTTATTTAAAAAAGGCCAAGTTAGTTTATCTGGCGTTCAATATACTAGATACAGTTAGGCCTGCGTTTCATACATCTGGAATTAGCAAACTAATTTGCTGGGGTTGGGAAAACATATATGTACCCATACTAGAATCTGTCAAAGAAAGCGGTACTCACATATAACAGTCATTCCATCTGTAATCCATACAGTCAAAAGACTGAAAGTATTCCAGTGAGGGAATTTTTTTTATTTAAAAAAGGCCAAGTTAGTTTATCTGGCGTTCAATATACTAGATACAGTTAGGCCTGCGTTTCATACATCTGGAATTAGCAAACTAATGTGCTGGGGTTGGGAAAACATATATGTACCCATACTAGAATCTGTCAAAGAAAGCGGTACTCACATATAACAGTCATTCCATCTGTAATCCATACAGTCAAAAGACTGAAAGTATTCCAGTGAGGGAATTTTTTTATTTAAAAAAGGCCAAGTTAGTTTATCTGGCGTTCAATATACTAGATACAGTTAGGCCTGCGTTTCATACATCTGGAATTAGCAAACTAATGTGCTGGGGTTGGGAAAACATATATGTACCCATACTAGAATCTGTCAAAGAAAGCGGTACTCACATATAACAGTCATTCCATCTGTAATCCATACAGTCAAAAGACTGAAAGTATTCCAGTGAGGGAATTTTTTTTATTCAAAAAAGGCCAAGTTAGTTTATCTGGCGTTCAATATACTAGATACAGTTAGGCCTGCGTTTCATACATCTGGAATTAGCAAACTAATTTGCTGGGGTTGGGAAAACATATATGTACCCATACTAGAATCTGTCAAAGAAAGCGGTACTCACATATAACAGTCATTCCATCTGTAATCCATACAGTCAAAAGACTGAAAGTATTCCAGTGAGGGAATTTTTTTTATTTAAAAAAGGCCAAGTTAGTTTATCTGGCGTTCAATATACTAGATACAGTTAGGCCTGCGTTTCATACATCTGGAATTAGCAAACTAATGTGCTGGGGTTGGGAAAACATATATGTACCCATACTAGAATCTGTCAAAGAAAGCGGTACTCACATATAACAGTCATTCCATCTGTAATCCATACAGTCAAAAGACTGAAAGTATTCCAGTGAGGGGATTTTGCTTATAAAAAATAATATATTTCATTGTGGTGCGAGTTGAATCGCAACAATGAAGAAAAATACTATTAAGGGACGAGGACGCGGTCGTGGTGGTGTCCGTAGAGCCTCTGTTGCTGGTAGAGGACGTGGCCGTTCGGCCCCAGGCGCACACAGTAGGGAACGAACTCCCTCAACTAGCCGGCAGAATGTACCGCAATATCTCGTGGGGCACAATGCCGCTCTTAGGATGGTAAGGCCTGAGCAGGTACAGGCATTAATCGATTGGCTGGCCGACAGTGCTTCCAGCACGTTCACCACATGGTCTTCCACCCAGTCTTCTGCGGAAAGCGCACAGGTGGCACCTGAAAACCAAGCCCATCAGTCTGTCACATCACCCCCAAGCATATCAGGGAAACGGTCTGAGCCACAAGTTATGCAGCAGTCTCTTCTTCTGTTTGAAGACTCTGCTTCCAGGGTTTCCCAGGGGCGTCCACCTAGCCCTTCCCCAGTGGAGGAAGACATACCATGCACTGACGCACAACCACTTATGTCTCCAGATGAAGAGGACATGGGAATACCACCACAGCAGAGTCACCGACTCTCTGATGATGACGAAACACAGGTGCCCACTGCCGCGTCTTTTTGCAGTGTGCAGACTGAACAGGAGGAGGTCAGGGAGGGAGACTGGGTGGAAGACGATGCAGAGGACGATGAGGTCTTAGACCCCACATGGACTGAAGGTCGTGGCGATGACTTTCACAGTTCAGAGGAAGAGGTAGTGGTGAGACCGAGACAACAGCGAAGCCAAAGAGGGAGCAGGGGGCCAAAGCAGACGAGCCGCCGCCCCCAGAGTTCGCCTGCTACTGGACATCGCCAACAGGGACCCAGCCCCACAAAGGCAGCTTCAAAGAGTTCCCTGGCATGGCACTTCTTTAAACAATGTCCTACCGACAAGACCCGAGTGACTTGCACGCTCTGCCATCAGAGCCTGAGGCGAGGCATTAACGTTCTGAACCTCAGCACAACCTGCATGACCAGGCATCTACATGCAAAGCATGAACTGCAGTGGGGTACACACCTTAAAAACCAGGCACTCGCTGAGGCTCCCCCTGCTCCCTCTACCGCTGCTGCCTCGGCTTCCGCCTCGAGAGGAATGTTGCCACCTGCCGAGCAGCAAACAGAGGATGTGCCACCGACACCACCACCACCGCCACCGTCAACTAGCGTCTCCACTATATCACACAGCAGCGTTCAGCTCTCAATATCTCAAACCTTAGAGAGGAAGCGCAAATTCCCCCCGAGTCACCCTCGAGCCCTTGGCCTGAACGCCAGCATTTCTAAACTGCTGGCCTTTGAAATGCTGTCATTCCGGCTGGTGGACACAGACAGCTTCAAAAAGCTGATGGCCATGGCTGTCCCGCAGTATGTGGTTCCCAGCCGCCACTACTTCTCCAAGACAGCCGTGCCTTCCCTGCACATGCAAGTGTCCGATAAAATCAAGTGTGCACTGCGCAACGCCATTTGTGGCAAGGTCCACCTAACCACAGATACGTGGACCAGTAAGCACGGCCAGGGACGCTATATCTCACTAACTGCACACTGGATGAATGTAGTGGCGGCTGGGCCCCCGGCGGACAGTTCCTTGGCGCACGTCCTTCCGCCCCCTAGGATCGCAGGGCATCATTCTCTGCCTCCTGTAGCCTCCTCCTCCTACTCGGCTTCCTCCTCCACTGCTTCCACCAGCTCATCCGGTCAGCCACACACCTTCACCACCAACTTCAGCACAGCCCGGGGTAAACGTCAGCAGGCCATTCTGAAACTCATATGTTTGGGGGACAGGCCCCACACCGCACAGGAGTTGTGGCGGGGTATTGAACAACAGACCGACGAGTGGTTTCTGCCGGTGGGCCTCAAGCCAGGCCTGGTGGTATGCGATAATGGGCGAAATCTCGTGGCAGCTCTGGGACTAGCCGGTTTGACGCACATCCCTTGCCTGGCGCATGTGCTGAACTTGGTGGTGCAGAGGTTCATTCACCACTACCCCAACATGTCAGAGCTGCTGCATAAAGTGCGGGCCGTCTGTGCGCGCTTCCGCCGTTCACATCCTGCCGCTGCTCGCCTGTCTGCGCTACAGCGGAACTTCGGCCTTCCCGCTCACCGCCTCATATGCGACGTGCCCACCCGGTGGAACTCCACCTTGCACATGCTGGAGAGACTGTGCGAGCAGCAGCAGGCCATAGTGGAGTTTCAGCTGCAGCACGCTCGCGTCAGTCGTACTGCCGAACAGCACCACTTCACCACCAATGATTGGGCCTCCATGCGAGACCTGTGTGCCCTGCTGCGCTGTTTCGAGTACTCCACCAACATGGCCAGTGGCGATGACACTGTTATCAGCGTTACAATACCACTTCTATGTCTCCTTGAGAAAACACTTAGGGCAATGATGTTAGAGGAGGTGGCCCAGGTGGAGGAGGAGGAGGATGAGGGCTCGTTTCTAACACTTTCGGGCCAGTCTGTTCGAAGTGGCTCAGAGGGAGGTTTGTTTAAGCAGCAGAGGACAGGTTCACAAGTCGCCAGCCAAGGCACTGTACTGGAGGACGAGGAGGATGAGGAGGAGGAGGTGGAGGGGGACGAGGATGACGCAAGTTCACAGCGGGGTGGCAGCCCAGGCCCATCACTGGTGCGTGGCTGGGGGGATACGGTGGACGATGACGATACGCCTCCCACAGAGGACAGCTTGTCCTTACCCATGGGTAGCCTGGCCCACATGAGCGAATATATGCTCCAATGCCTGCGCAACGACAGCAGAGTTGCCCACGTTTTAACGTGTGCAGACTACTGGGTGGCCACCCTGCTGGATCCCCGGTATAAAGACAATGTGCCCACTTTAATTCCTGAACTGGAGCGCGACCGTAAGATGCGCGAGTACAAGCGCACGCTGATAGAGGCGCTCTTGAGAGCATTCCCACATGTCACAGGGGAACAGGTGGAAGGTGAAGGCAGAGGAGTGGCAAGAGGTCGCCAACGCAGCTGTGTCACGGCCAGCTCATCTGAGGGCAGGGTTAGCATGGCAGAAATGTGGAAAAGTTTTGTCTCCACGCCACAGCTATCTGCACCGACACCTGATACGGAACGTGTTAGCAGGAGGCAGCATTTCACTAACATGGTTGAACAGTATGTCTGCACACCCCTCCACATCCTGACGGATGGTTCGGCCCCATTCAACTACTGGGTTTCGAAATTGTCCACGTGGCCAGAGTTAGCATGTTATGCCTTGGAGGTGCTTTCCTGCCCGGCGGCCAGCGTTTTATCTGAACGCGTATTCAGCACGGCAGGGGGCGTCATTACTGACAAGCGCAGCCGCCTGTCCACAGCCAACGTGGACAAGCTGACCTTCATAAAGATGAACCAGGCATGGATCCCACAGGACCTGTCCCTCCCTTGTGCAGAGTAGTCCTTATTAACTGCCTAAAACATGTCTTGTTGTGCTACGGGCCACTTCTTTATTTGATACAAATTTTATGAAACCCACAGTTGAATGAAACTCTTCTCTGTCTGGGCGCCGGGGCCTAACCAGATGAAAGTGGCCGGTTAAACTAACGGGTGACATGAAGCCATAACCTCTGCCATGCTACCTCTGTCTTCTGTCTGGGTGCTGAGGCCTAAGTCAAATAAAGCGGTCTTCTGCTGTGCTGGGGGATATGAAGCTAATCTCTGACCTCTCTCCTCTGTCTGGGTCCAAAGGCCTAAATCACTGAAAGAGGCCTTCTCCTGTGGTGTGTGATATGATGCCAGAATATGTGCTGTGGGGCCTCTCTCCTCTTCCTGGGTGCAGGGGTCAAATAAACTAAATTGTGGCCTACTCCTGTGGTGGTTGATATGATGCCTGATTCTCTGATGTGGAACCTCTCTCCTCTGTTTGGGTGAAGGGGTCAAAGTAACTAAATGGTGGCTTCTCCTGTGGTGGCTGATATGATGCCAGAATATGTGCTGTGGGGCCTCTCTCCTCTTCCTGTGTGCAGGGGTCAAAGTAACTCAATCGTGGCTTCTCCTGTGGTGGCTGATATGATGCCAGAATATGTGCTGTGGGCCTCTCTCCTCTTCCTGGGTGCAGGGGTCAAAGTAACTCAATCGTGGCTTCTCCTGTGGTGGCTGATATGATGCCAGAATATGTGCTGTGGTGCCTCTCTCCTCTTCCTGGGTGCAGGGGTCAAAGTAACTAAATGGTGGCTTCTCCTGTGGTGGCTGATATGATGCCAGAATATGTGCTGTGGTGCCTCTCTCCTCTTCCTGGGTGCAGGGGTCAAAGTAACTAAATGGTGGCTTCTCCTGTGGTGGTTGATATGATGCCAGAATATGTGCTGTGGTGCCTCTCTCCTCTTCCTGGGTGCAGGGGTCAAAGTAACTAAATGGTGGCTTCTCCTGTGGTGGCTGATATGATGCCAGAATATGTGCTGTGTGGCCTCTCTCCTCTTCCTGGGTGCAGGGGTCAAAGTAACTCAATGGTGGCTTCTCCTGTGGTGGTTAGTATGATGCCAGAATATGTGCTGTGGGGCCTCTCTCCTCTTCCTGGGTGCAGGGGTCAAAGTAACTCAATCGTGGCTTCTCCTGTGGTGGCTAATATGATGCCAGAATATGTGCTGTGGTGCCTCTCTCCTCTTCCTGGGTGCAGGGGTCAAAGTAACTAAATGGTGGCTTCTCCTGTGGTGGCTGATATGATGCCAGAATATGTGCTGTGGTGCCTCTCTCCTCTTCCTGGGTGCAGGGGTCAAAGTAACTAAATGGTGGCTTCTCCTGTGGTGGCTGATATGATGCCAGAATATGTGCTGTGGGGCCTCTCTCCTCTTCCTGGGTGCAGGGGTCAAAGTAACTCAATGGTGGCTTCTCCTGTGGTGGTTAGTATGATGCCAGAATATGTGCTGTGGGGCCTCTCTCCTCTTCCTGGGTGCAGGGGTCAAAGTAACTCAATCGTGGCTTCTCCTGTGGTGGCTGATATGATGCCAGAATATGTGCTGTGGTGCCTCTCTCCTCTTCCTGGGTGCAGGGGTCAAAGTAACTAAATGGTGGCTTCTCCTGTGGTGGCTGATATGATGCCAGAATATGTGCTGTGGTGCCTCTCTCCTCTTCCTGGGTGCAGGGGTCAAAGTAACTCAATCGTGGCTTCTCCTGTGGTGGCTGATATGATGCCAGAATATGTGCTGTGGGGCCTCTCTCCTCTTCCTGGGTGCAGGGGTCAAAGTAACTCAATCGTGGCTTCTCCTGTGGTGGCTGATATGATGCCAGAATATGTGCTGTGGTGCCTCTCTCCTCTTCCTGGGTGCAGGGGTCAAAGTAACTAAATGGTGGCTTCTCCTGTGGTGGCTGATATGATGCCAGAATATGTGCTGTGGTGCCTCTCTCCTCTTCCTGGGTGCAGGGGTCAAAGTAACTAAATGGTGGCTTCTCCTGTGGTGGCTGATATGATGCCAGAATATGTGCTGTGGTGCCTCTCTCCTCTTCCTGGGAGCAGGGGTCAAAGTAACTAAATGGTGGCTTCTCCTGTGGTGGCTGATATGATGCCAGAATATGTGCTGTGGGGCCTCTCTCCTCTTCCTGGGTGCAGGGGTCAAAGTAACTCAATGGTGGCTTCTCCTGTGGTGGTTAGTATGATGCCAGAATATGTGCTGTGGGGCCTCTCTCCTCTTCCTGGGTGCAGGGGTCAAAGTAACTCAATGGTGGCTTCTCCTGTGGTGGCTGATATGATGCCAGAATATGTGCTGTGGTGCCTCTCTCCTCTTCCTGGGTGCAGGGGTCAAAGTAACTAAATAGTGGCTTCTCCTGTGGTGGCTGATATGATGCCAGAATATGTGCTGTGGTGCCTCTCTCCTCTTCCTGGGTGCAGGGGTCAAAGTAACTAAATGGTGGCTTCTCCTGTGGTGGCTGATATGATGCCAGAATATGTGCTGTGGGGCCTCTCTCCTCTTCCTGGGTGCAGGGGTCAAAGTAACTCAATGGTGGCTTCTCCTGTGGTGGTTAGTATGATGCCAGAATATGTGCTGTGGGGCCTCTCTCCTCTTCCTGGGTGCAGGGGTCAAAGTAACTCAATCGTGGCTTCTCCTGTGGTGGCTGATATGATGCCAGAATATGTGCTGTGGTGCCTCTCTCCTCTTCATGAGTGCAGGGGTCAAAGTAACTAAATGGTGGCTTCTCCTGTGGTGGCTGATATGATGCCAGAATATGTGCTGTGGTGCCTCTCTCCTCTTCCTGGGTGCAGGGGTCAAAGTAACTAAATGGTGGCTTCTCCTGTGGTGGCTGATATGATGCCAGAATATGTGCTGTGGTGCCTCTCTCCTCTTCCTGGGTGCGGGGGTCAAAGTAACTCAATGGTGGCTTCTCCTGTGGTGGCTCATATGATGCCAGAATATGTGCTGTGGGGCCTCTCTCCTCTTCCTGGGTGCAGGGGTTAAAGTAACTCAATGGTGGCTTCTCCTGTGCTGATTGATATAAAGCTGATGGTTGTGCCATCTGACATGGTTGCCAGGGTCTGATTCAATGGGGGCCTACTCCTGTGGTGGGTGATCTAAATGCCTAATTCTCTGCTGTGAAATCTCTCTCCTCCGTCTGGGTGTAGGGGTCAAAGTCTTTCAAAGTCGCCTTCTCCTGTGCTGATTGATATGAAGCTGATGGTTGTGCCATCTGACATGGTTGCCGGGGTCCCATTAAATTGTGGCCTACTCCTGTGGTGGCTGATATGATGCCAGAATATGTGCCGTGGGGCCTCTCTCCTCTTCCTGGGTGCAGGGGTCAAATAAACTAAATTGTGGCCTACTCCTGTGGTGGTTGATATGATGCCTGATTCTCTGATGTGGAACCTCTCTCCTCTGTTTGGGTGAAGGGGTCAAAGTAACTAAATGGTGGCTTCTCCTGTGGTGGCTGATATGATGCCAGAATATGTGCTGTGGTGCCTCTCTCCTCTTCCTGGGTGCGGGGGTCAAAGTAACTCAATGGTGGCTTCTCCTGTGGTGGCTGATATGATGCCAGAATATGTGCTGTGGTGCCTCTCTCCTCTTCCTGGGTGCAGGGGTCAAAGTAACTAAATGGTGGCTTCTCCTGTGGTGGCTGATATGATGCCAGAATATGTGCTGTGGTGCCTCTCTCCTCTTCCTGGGTGCAGGGGTCAAAGTAACTAAATGGTGGCTTCTCCTGTGGTGGCTGATATGATGCCAGAATATGTGCTGTGGTGCCTCTCTCCTCTTCCTGGGTGCAGGGGTCAAAGTAACTAAATGGTGGCTTCTCCTGTGGTGGCTGATATTATGCCAGAATATGTGCTGTGGGGCCTCTCTCCTCTTCCTGGGTGCAGGGGTCAAAGTAACTCAATGGTGGCTTCTCCTGTGGTGGTTAGTATGATGCCAGAATATGTGCTTTGGGGCCTCTCTCCTCTTCCTGGGTGCAGGGGTCAAAGTAACTCAATCGTGGCTTCTCCTGTGGTGGCTGATATGATGCCAGAATATGTGCTGTGGTGCCTCTCTCCTCTTCCTGGGTGCAGGGGTCAAAGTAACTAAATGGTGGCTTCTCCTGTGGTGGCTGATATGATGCCAGAATATGTGCTGTGGTGCCTCTCTCCTCTTCCTGGGTGCGGGGGTCAAAGTAACTCAATGGTGGCTTCTCCTGTGGTGGCTGATATGATGCCAGAATATGTGCTGTGGGGCCTCTCTCCTCTTCCTGGGTGCAGGGGTCAAAGTAACTCAATGGTGGCTTCTCCTGTGGTGGTTAGTATGATGCCAGAATATGTGCTGTGGGGCCTCTCTCCTCTTCCTGGGTGCAGGGGTCAAAGTAACTCAATCGTGGCTTCTCCTGTGGTGGCTGATATGATGCCAGAATATGTGCTGTGGTGCCTCTCTCCTCTTCCTGGGTGCAGGGGTCAAAGTAACTAAATGGTGGCTTCTCCTGTGGTGGCTGATATGATGCCAGAATATGTGCTGTGGTGCCTCTCTCCTCTTCCTGGGTGCAGGGGTCAAAGTAACTAAATGGTGGCTTCTCCTGTGGTGGCTGATATGATGCCAGAATATGTGCTGTGGTGCCTCTCTCCTCTTCCTGGGTGCAGGGGTCAAAGTAACTAAATGGTGGCTTCTCCTGTGGTGGCTGATATGATGCCAGAATATGTGCTGTGGGGCCTCTCTCCTCTTCCTGGGTGCAGGGGTCAAAGTAACTCAATGGTGGCTTCTCCTGTGGTGGTTAGTATGATGCCAGAATATGTGCTGTGGGGCCTCTCTCCTCTTCCTGGGTGCAGGGGTCAAAGTAACTCAATCGTGGCTTCTCCTGTGGTGGCTGATATGATGCCAGAATATGTGCTGTGGTGCCTCTCTCCTCTTCCTGGGTGCAGGGGTCAAAGTACCTAAATGGTGGCTTCTCCTGTGGTGGCTGATATGATGCCAGAATATGTGCTGTGGTGCCTCTCTCCTCTTCCTGGGTGCGGGGGTCAAAGTAACTCAATGGTGGCTTCTCCTGTGGTGGCTGATATGATGCCAGAATATGTGCTGTGGGGCCTCTCTCCTCTTCCTGGGTGCAGGGGTCAAAGTAACTCAATGGTGGCTTCTCCTGTGGTGGTTAGTATGATGCCAGAATATGTGCTGTGGGGCCTCTCTCCTCTTCCTGGGTGCAGGGGTCAAAGTAACTTAATCGTGGCTTCTCCTGTGGTGGCTGATATGATGCCAGAATATGTGCTGTGGGGCCTCTCTCCTCTTCCTGGGTGCAGGGGTCAAAGTAACTCAATCGTGGCTTCTCCTGTGGTGGCTGATATGATGCCAGAATATGTGCTGTGGTGCCTCTCTCCTCTTCCTGTGTGCAGGGGTCAAAGTAACTCAATCGTGGCTTCTCCTGTGGTGGCTGATATGATGCCAGAATATGTGCTGTGGGGCCTCTCTCCTCTTCCTGGGTGCAGGGGTCAAAGTAACTCAATCGTGGCTTCTCCTGTGGTGGCTGATATGATGCCAGAATATGTGCTGTGGTGCCTCTCTCCTCTTCCTGGGTGCAGGGGTCAAAGTAACTAAATGGTGGCTTCTCCTGTGGTGGCTGATATGATGCCAGAATATGTGCTGTGGTGCCTCTCTCCTCTTCCTGGGTGCAGGGGTCAAAGTAACTAAATGGTGGCTTCTCCTGTGGTGGCTGATATGATGCCAGAATATGTGCTGTGGTGCCTCTCTCCTCTTCCTGGGTGCAGGGGTCAAAGTAACTAAATGGTGGCTTCTCCTGTGGTGGCTGATATGATGCCAGAATATGTGCTGTGGGGCCTCTCTCCTCTTCCTGGGTGCAGGGGTCAAAGTAACTCAATGGTGGCTTCTCCTGTGGTGGTTAGTATGATGCCAGAATATGTGCTGTGGGGCCTCTCTCCTCTTCCTGGGTGCAGGGGTCAAAGTAACTCAATCGTGGCTTCTCCTGTGGTGGCTGATATGATGCCAGAATATGTGCTGTGGTGCCTCTCTCCTCTTCCTGGGTGCAGGGGTCAAAGTAACTAAATGGTGGCTTCTCCTGTGGTGGCTGATATGATGCCAGAATATGTGCTGTGGTGCCTCTCTCCTCTTCCTGGGTGCAGGGGTCAAAGTAACTAAATGGTGGCTTCTCCTGTGGTGGCTGATATGATGCCAGAATATGTGCTGTGGTGCCTCTCTCCTCTTCCTGGGTGCGGGGGTCAAAGTAACTAAATGGTGGCTTCTCCTGTGGTGGCTGATATGATGCCAGAATATGTGCTGTGGGGCCTCTCTCCTCTTCCTGGGTGTAGGGGTCAAAGTAACTCAATGGTGGCTTCTCCTGTGGTGGTTAGTATGATGCCAGAATATGTGCTGTGGGGCCTCTCTCCTCTTCCTGGGTGCAGGGGTCAAAGTAACTCAATCGTGGCTTCTCCTGTGGTGGCTGATATGATGCCAGAATATGTGCTGTGGTGCCTCTCTCCTCTTCCTGGGTGCAGGGGTCAAAGTAACTAAATGGTGGCTTCTCCTGTGGTGGCTGATATGATGCCAGAATATGTGCTGTGGTGCCTCTCTCCTCTTCCTGGGTGCAGGGGTCAAAGTAACTAAATGGTGGCTTCTCCTGTGGTGGCTGATATGATGCCAGAATATGTGCTGTGGTGCCTCTCTCCTCTTCCTGGGTGCGGGGGTCAAAGTAACTCAATGGTGGCTTCTCCTGTGGTGGCTGATATGATGCCAGAATATGTGCTGTGGGGCCTCTCTCCTCTTCCTGGGTGCAGGGGTCAAAGTAACTCAATGGTGGCTTCTCCTGTGCTGATTGATATAAAGCTGATGGTTGTGCCATCTGACATGGTTGTCAGGGTCTGATTCAATGGGGGCCTACTCCTGTGGTGGGTGATCTAAATGCCTGATTCTCTGCTGTGAAACCTCTCTCCTCCGTCTGGGTGTAGGGGTCAAAGTCTTTCAAAGTCGCCTTCTCCTGTGCTGATTGATATGAAGCTGATGGTTGTGCCATCTGACATGGTTGCCGGGGTCCCATTAAATTGTGGCCTACTCCTGTGGTGGCTGATATGATGCCAGAATATGTGCTGTGGGGCCTCTCTCCTCTTCCTGGGTGCAGGGGTCAAATAAACTAAATTGTGGCCTACTCCTGTGGTGGTTGATATGATGCCTGATTCTCTGATGTGGAACCTCTCTCCTCTGTTTGGGTGAAGGGGTCAAAGTAACTAAATGGTGGCTTCTCCTGTGGTGGCTGATATGATGCCAGAATATGTGCTGTGGTGCCTCTCTCCTCTTCCTGGGTGCGGGGGTCAAAGTAACTCAATGGTGGCTTCTCCTGTGGTGGCTGATATGATGCCAGAATATGTGCTGTGGTGCCTCTCTCCTCTTCCTGGGTGCGGGGGTCAAAGTAACTCAATGGTGGCTTCTCCTGTGGTGGCTGATATGATGCCAGAATATGTGCTGTGGTGCCTCTCTCCTCTTCCTGGGTGCAGGGGTCAAAGTAACTAAATGGTGGCTTCTCCTGTGGTGGTTGATATGATGCCTGATTCTCTGCTGTGAAACCTCTCTCCTCCATCTGGGTGCAGGGGTCAAAGTAACTAAATGGTGGCTTCTCCTGTGGTGGCTGATATGATGCCAGAATATGTGCTGTGGTGCCTCTCTCCTCTTCCTGGGTGCAGGGGTCAAAGTAACTAAATGGTGGCTTCTCCTGTGGTGGCTGATATGATGCCAGAATATGTGCTGTGGTGCCTCTCTCCTCTTCCTGGGTGCGGGGGTCAAAGTAACTCAATGGTGGCTTCTCCTGTGGTGGCTGATATGATGCCAGAATATGTGCTGTGGGGCCTCTCTCCTCTTCCTGGGTGCAGGGGTCAAAGTAACTCAATGGTGGCTTCTCCTGTGCTGATTGATATAAAGCTGATGGTTGTGCCATCTGACATGGTTGCCAGGGTCTGATTCAATGGGGGCCTACTCCTGTGGTGGGTGATCTAAATGCCTGATTCTCTGCTGTGAAACCTCTCTCCTCCGTCTGGGTGTAGGGGTCAAAGTCTTTCAAAGTCGCCTTCTCCTGTGCTGATTGATATGAAGCTGATGGTTGTGCCATCTGACATGGTTGCCGGGGTCCCATTAAATTGTGGCCTACTCCTGTGGTGGCTGATATGATGCCAGAATATGTGCTGTGGGGCCTCTCTCCTCTTCCTGGGTGCAGGGGTCAAATAAACTAAATTGTGGCCTACTCCTGTGGTGGTTGATATGATGCCTGATTCTCTGATGTGGAACCTCTCTCCTCTGTTTGGGTGAAGGGGTCAAAGTAACTAAATGGTGGCTTCTCCTGTGGTGGCTGATATGATGCCAGAATATGTGCTGTGGTGCCTCTCTCCTCTTCCTGGGTGCGGGGGTCAAAGTAACTCAATGGTGGCTTCTCCTGTGGTGGCTGATATGATGCCAGAATATGTGCTGTGGTGCCTCTCTCCTCTTCCTGGGTGCGGGGGTCAAAGTAACTCAATGGTAACTTCTCCTGTGGTGGCTGATATGATGCCAGAATATGTGCTGTGGTGCCTCTCTCCTCTTCCTGGGTGCAGGGGTCAAAGTAACTAAATGGTGGCTTCTCCTGTGGTGGTTGATATGATGCCTGATTCTCTGCTGTGAAACCTCTCTCCTCCATCTGGGTGCAGGGGTCAAAGTAACTAAATGGTGGCTTCTCCTGTGGTGGCTGATATGATGCCAGAATATGTGCTGTGGTGCCTCTCTCCTCTTCCTGGGTGCAGGGGTCAAAGTAACTAAATGGTGGCTTCTCCTGTGGTGGCTGATATGATGCCAGAATATGTGCTGTGGGGCCTCTCTCCTCTTCCTGGGTGCAGGGGTCGAAGTAACTCAATGGTGGCTTCTCCTGTGGTGGTTAGTATGATGCCAGAATATGTGCTGTGGGGCCTCTCTCCTCTTCCTGGGTGCAGGGGTCAAAGTAACTCAATCGTGGCTTCTCCTGTGGTGGCTGATATGATGCCAGAATATGTGCTGTGGTGCCTCTCTCCTCTTCCTGGGTGCAGGGGTCAAAGTAACTAAATGGTGGCTTCTCCTGTGGTGGCTGATATGATGCCAGAATATGTGCTGTGGTGCCTCTCTCCTCTTCCTGGGTGCGGGGGTCAAAGTAACTAAATGGTGGCTTCTCCTGTGGTGGCTGATATGATGCCAGAATATGTGCTGTGGGGCCTCTCTCCTCTTCCTGGGTGTAGGGGTCAAAGTAACTCAATGGTGGCTTCTCCTGTGGTGGTTAGTATGATGCCAGAATATGTGCTGTGGGGCCTCTCTCCTCTTCCTGGGTGCAGGGGTCAAAGTAACTCAATCGTGGCTTCTCCTGTGGTGGCTGATTTGATGCCAGAATATGTGCTGTGGTGCCTCTCTCCTCTTCCTGGGTGCAGGGGTCAAAGTAACTAAATGGTGGCTTCTCCTGTGGTGGCTGATATGATGCCAGAATATGTGCTGTGGTGCCTCTCTCCTCTTCCTGGGTGCAGGGGTCAAAGTAACTAAATGGTGGCTTCTCCTGTGGTGGCTGATATGATGCCAGAATATGTGCTGTGGTGCCTCTCTCCTCTTCCTGGGTGCGGGGGTCAAAGTAACTCAATGGTGGCTTCTCCTGTGGTGGCTGATATGATGCCAGAATATGTGCTGTGGGGCCTCTCTCCTCTTCCTGGGTGCAGGGGTCAAAGTAACTCAATGGTGGCTTCTCCTGTGCTGATTGATATAAAGCTGATGGTTGTGCCATCTGACATGGTTGTCAGGGTCTGATTCAATGGGGGCCTACTCCTGTGGTGGGTGATCTAAATGCCTGATTCTCTGCTGTGAAACCTCTCTCCTCCGTCTGGGTGTAGGGGTCAAAGTCTTTCAAAGTCGCCTTCTCCTGTGCTGATTGATATGAAGCTGATGGTTGTGCCATCTGACATGGTTGCCGGGGTCCCATTAAATTGTGGCCTACTCCTGTGGTGGCTGATATGATGCCAGAATATGTGCTGTGGGGCCTCTCTCCTCTTCCTGGGTGCAGGGGTCAAATAAACTAAATTGTGGCCTACTCCTGTGGTGGTTGATATGATGCCTGATTCTCTGATGTGGAACCTCTCTTCTCTGTTTGGGTGAAGGGGTCAAAGTAACTAAATGGTGGCTTCTCCTGTGGTGGCTGATATGATGCCAGAATATGTGCTGTGGTGCCTCTCTCCTCTTCCTGGGTGCGGGGGTCAAAGTAACTCAATGGTGGCTTCTCCTGTGGTGGCTGATATGATGCCAGAATATGTGCTGTGGTGCCTCTCTCCTCTTCCTGGGTGCGGGGGTCAAAGTAACTCAATGGTGGCTTCTCCTGTGGTGGCTGATATGATGCCAGAATATGTGCTGTGGTGCCTCTCTCCTCTTCCTGGGTGCGGGGGTCAAAGTAACTCAATGGTGGCTTCTCCTGTGGTGGCTGATATGATGCCAGAATATGTGCTGTGGTGCCTCTCTCCTCTTCCTGGGTGCAGCGGTCAAAGTAACTAAATGGTGGCTTCTCCTGTGGTGGTTGATATGATGCCTGATTCTCTGCTGTGAAACCTCTCTCCTCCATCTGGGTGTAGGGGTCAAAGTCTTTCAAAGTCGCCTTCTCCTGTGCTGATTGATATAAAGCTGATGGTTGTGCCATTTGACATGGTTGCCAGGGTCTGATTCAATGGGGGCCTACTCCTGTGGTGGGTGATCTAAATGCCTGATTCTCTGCTGTGAAACCTCTCTCCTCCGTCTGGGTGTAGGGGTCAAAGTCTTTCAAAGTCGCCTTCTCCTGTGCTGATTGATATGAAGCTGATGGTTGTGCCATCTGACATGGTTGCCGGGGTCCCATTAAATTGGGGCCTACTCCTGTGGTGTGTGATCTAAATGCCTGATTCTCTGCTTTGAAACCTCTCTCCTCCGTCCGGGTGTAGGGGTCAAAGTCTGTCAAAGTCGCCTTCTCCTGTGCTGATTGATATAAAGCTTATGCTTGTGCCATCTGACATGGTTGCCGGGGTCTGATTCAATGGTGGCCTACTCCTGTGGTGGGTGATCTAAATGCCTGATTCTCTGCTGTGTAACCTCTCTCCTCCGTCTGGGTGTAGGGGTCAAAGTAACTAAAGGGTGGCCTACTCCTGTGGTGGGTGATATGATGCCTGGTTCTCTGCTGTGGGACCTCTCTCCTTTGTCTGGGTGCTGTGGTCAAAATAATAGTAAGTGACCTTCTCCATTGGTGGGTGACTTGAAGCCTGATTCTGTGCTATGGGACCTCACTCCAATTAATATTGTTTAATTTTTATTTATTTTATGTTAACTCATCATTTCCCTATCTACATTTGTTTGCAGGGGATTTAACTACATTTTGCTGCCTTTTGCAGCCCTCTAGCCCTTTCCGGGTGTGTTTTACAGCCTTTTTAGTGCCCAAAAGTTCGGGTCCCCATTGACTTCTATGGGGTTCGGGTTCGGGATGAAGTTCGGGTCGAGTTCAGATCCCGAACCCGAACATTTTTCGAAAGTTCGGCCGAACTCGTCGAACCCGAACATCCAGGTGTTCGCTCAACTCTAATGATGGTTGCTTGTGGAAATAATTTCAGTGATTTTTTTAGGGAAGGAAGTGCCGATACAATTCCTACAGGACCCGCACCTATAAAATCCTTTTAACTGTATCCAATTCTATGTAGACATTCCTACTTTTTTGCTATCATTTTTTATAGTAGGTGCTACTTGTAACCCCAAATTTGGAGCCTTGGTGAAGATCACCTGGGGTATAGGTGGAATCAGTGTACCTATCACCTTATCTTTTTGTAGATGATGCCAGTGTTTATCTACAATATGTCTTATTTTTCTATATTGGTTATTAAATGGTATTATGATTCGCATATGATCCATATTATCTGTTTTTGGGACTTCCATTTTCTGTTTGGTAAAAAAGCTAGTTCTTTCCAGCTCTCTAACTTTATTCAGTGAAATTTCCACAAATTTGGGAGGATATCGTTTCTCAATGAATTGCTTTTGCATAATTATTGCCTCTGCTTCAAATTTCGTATCTGGAGAACGATTTCTTTTAAGTCTTCGAAATTGTCCAAAAGGTAACTTTTAACAACCACCTAGGTAGGTGACAACTGTTGTATAAAATAAAGCTATTTCTAGCAATGGGTTTATGATATGTATTACATATAACTTTGTTATCCTGTATCGTTATTTGTAAATCCAAATATTCTACGGACGTGTTGCAAATGTTTGAAGTAAAATGTAAATTGACCTCATTAACATTGATATCTGCCAAAAATGATCTGCCAGTTTTAAGAAGAGGCAATAATTATGCAAAAGAAATTCATTGAGAAACGATATCCTCCGTTCTAAGTAGAGCTTCAACATGCAAGAAGAAGAAATGGGAGTGAGACAAAACATTATTTGAGCATTCAATTTAATGAAAACAAAGAATAAACTGAAACAGGCTGTTTTTCAGCTGATCAAAAGTTTAGGACCACACCTCCAAAAAAAAACTAAACCCCCCCCCAAAACAGAAATCCCACTTCCAAACATGAACAAGTGAGTGGGAACATTTCTCCAAGTGGTGAAGATGGCCGCACGAAGGCCATCTACTGTCTGGAACTGTTGTCCATTTTTGTAAACTTCCCTTGCCATCCATCCCCAAAGGTTCTCAATTGGATTTAGATCAGGGGAACACGCAGGATGGGCCAAAAGAGTGATGTTATTCTCCTGGAAGAAGTCCCTTGTCCTCCGGGCATTGTGTACTGTAGTGTTGTCTTGTTGAAAAACCCAGTCGTTACCACACAGACGAGGGACCTCAATCATGAGGAATGCTCTCTGCAATATCTGGACATAGCCAGCGGCCGTTTGACGCCCCTGCACTTCCTGAAGCTCCATTGTTCCATTGAAGGAAAAAGCACCCCAGACCATTATAGTGCCCCCTCCACTGTGGGGCGTAGAAAACATCTCAGGTGGGATCTGCTTGTCATGCCAATAACGTTGGAAACCATCAGGACCATCAAGGTAAAAAAAATTCTCATCAGAGAATAAAACTTTCTTCCACCTTTGAATGTCCCATGTTTGGTGCTCTCTTGCAAAGTCCAAACGAGCAGTTCTGTGGTGTTCAAGGAGACGAGGTCTTTGAAGATGTTTTTTTGTTTTTGAAGCCATTCAGTATTAGATCCCGTCTGATGGTTATGGGGCTGCAGTCAGCACCAGTAAGGACCTTAATTTGGGTCGAGGATCGTCCAGTGTCTTGACGGACAGCCAATTGGATCCTCCGGCTCAGTGCTCATGACATTTTTTGGGGTCTTCCACTTGACTTTTCGTTCCATAACCCTCAGTATCATTTAAGAAATTCCAAATGACTGTCTTACTGCGTCCCACCTCAGCAGCGATGGCGCGCTGTGAGAGACCCTGCTTATGCCGTTCAACAACCCGACCACGTTCAAAAAGGGAGAGTTTTTTTGCCTTTGCCATCACAACGTGTGACTACCTGACAGAAAATGACAATGAATCCACATCTTTGCACAGATTTGGCCTTTTAAATGCATGTGGTCCTAAAATTTGTATCAGCTAAAAAGCAGCCTGTTTCAGTTTAATCGTTATTTTCAATTAATTGAATGCGCAAAAAATGTTTTGTCTCACTCTCATTTCTTCTTGTTGCATGTTGAAGCTCTACTTGAACCTTGTTAAGATCCAACAATGTAAAATATGATTTTTTGCCATTTTTCAAGTGGTCTTAAAATTTTGATCAGGACTGTATGTCTGCATTGAACCTAACTGCTGCACCCAGCTTTTCCAGAGTCTGATATTGTTCACACCCCTCATCTTTCCTTCTCATTCCCTGGTATGTCTGCATTGAACCTAACTGCTGCACCCAGATTTTCCAGAGTCTGATATTGTCCACACCCCTCATATTTCCTTCTCATTCCCTGGTATGTCTGCACTTAACTTTAAGGGGTTGTCCGAGTTATGAAAAAAAAAATAATATAGCACTGAAAATCTTATGGGCAGCAATATATAACTGACCTAAGCAAGTTTTATGCAAAAAAAAATAAATATAGATTTCCTCATTTCCCTGGTTCTTTTCTGGCCCTTTGTTTACATGCAATAAAAACAATCTCTGCCCCTCTCCCTGCTCTGCTAAGGGAGTGAATACAAGAGCTGCCCTGAGTGACATGTCTGCCTGCTGGGAGACTCTGCAGCATGTTGTATGTGTAGGACTACAAGTCCAAGCTGTATAATGACACTGCTAAGGGAGTGGATACAAGAGCTGCCCTGAGTGCTAGGATAATCAACAGCAACTTGTAAGTGTAGAACTACAAGTCCCAGCTGTATAATGACACTGCTAACAGACACAGGATCTTCCCCCTACCTTCTTGTGTAATGCTCTCTCTAGTCTGTCAGCTCCAGTGCCCAGAATTGTCACTGCTGCAGCTAGCCAGTATGTGCAGCTGAAGGGGTTAAGAATCTTAGGAGAGAGCAGACGGCAGTGAAGGGGGACGTGGCCAGCACAGTGACGTCTGTTTACAGGCTTGTAAACGACCTTTATCAGAGCAGGGAGAGAAGCTGACATCACAGGTCATGTGACCCTCAGTGAAATCTGAGAAACCAGCCACTGGAGATAAAGTGAGTTAATTGGAAAGCTGTTACATTTGCTTAGTTAGGAACATAGAAAGAACAAAAAAATAACTCGGATAACCCCTTTAATGTTTCTTTCCCTGCTGGATTTATTGAGTATTTGTTTACATTGACTATTTCATCCCTGCATCTGGTCCTCCCTTGATTAGGCCAAATGTAGCCCCCTCCCTTCTTGGTCACACATGCTTGAACACTGATTAGTATAACTCTAAGTTCCTAGGTCTTCCAGACCTTAGTCTTTCCAAATGCAACATCTTTCAAGTGCAACTCTTTAAGTGCACATACTGAATTATACCAGAATGTAACCAAAGGTAATCACAGACATAGTTAATGTAAACAATTTTTCAATCTCTCTTCTTACTCTTCTCACTTTTCCAAAACCTCCTGAAATACCCCCACATCTGTTCACCCAGCAAGGAACTATTCATCTCTCCCTCCATCTTACCTTCTAATCTGACCGCTTCCACAAACCTGTTTGGCAACGTAAAACACTTCCTTCCCAAACACACACAGATACAGTACCTCCTGCCTCTCTTATTCTCACCTACTAACACTTTCTCTGCTTCTCCTTATTGCTGGTGATAACTCTCCAAATCCAGGCAAAATGCAAATCCCCCTCTGCAAATCCCCACTATCACCTCTATGTCCCACTGCAAATCTCCTTCTACTAATTTCTGCAAGCTCTTAAACCTAATAACCCACAGCCCTAAACAACTTTTTAACACTTTTAATTCCCCTCTCCGTCCCCCAGCGCCCCCACCCTCTCCTCTCATCTCAGCTGAGGACTTTGCCACATACTTCAAACAAAAGATAGTCAACATCAGAGAAAGCATCAGTGCACAGTCCCCGCAGACCCTCTACACAACTGCTCAGTCCTCTTCTCCTAAAACCCGCTTCTCCAACATTACAGAAGAAAAACTCTCCACTCTACTCTCCAGATCACATCTCACCACCTGTGCACTTGACCCAATCCTATCCCACCTCATCCCTAACCTCACCACAGTGTTTATCCCAGCCCTAACTCATCTCTTCAACCTATCACTAACCTCTGGTATCTTCCCCTCTGCTTTTAAACATGCTACCATTACACCCATCCTCAAAAAGCCTTCACTTGAGCCATCTTCTTTGCTCTTGAACAACATGTCCTTTTTGAACTGTCCACTCACCTCTCCATCTGCTCCCTCTTTGATCGCCTACAATCTGGCTTCCAACCCCACCACTCGACTGAGACTGCCGTTACCAAAGTCACCAATGACCTACTAACAGCCAAAACTAAAAAACATTACTCTGTCCAACTTCTCCATGACCTGTCCTCTGCTTTTAAAACTGTCGACCACTCCCTTCTGTTGCAAACTCTCTCATCTCTTGGCATCACTGACCTGGCCCTCTCCTGGATCACATCATACCTCACAGACCGGACGTTTAGTGTCTCCCACTCTCGCACCACCTCCTCGTCTCATTCCCTCTTTGTTGGTGTCCAGCAAGGCTCTGTCCCAGGACCCCTGCTCTTCTATACACTTTCGGCCTGGGACATCTCATAGAGTCCCATGGCTTTCGGTATCACTTTTATGCTGATGACACACAAATCTACCTCTCTGGTCCAGACATCACCACCTTATTATCCAGAATCCCAGAATGCCTATCTTCCATATCATCCTCCTTCTCCTCTCGCTTTCTAAATTCTAACATGGATAAAACAGAATTCATCATCTTTACCCCATCTTGATCAACCCCCCCAACAGACCTATCTATCACGATCAATGGCTGCACACTCTCCCCGGTCAGCCAAGTCTGCTACCTTGGATTTTGCCATCTCCTTCCGACCACGCATCCAAGCCCTTTCCACCACCTGCCGCCTCCAACTCAAAAACATCTCCCGCATCCGCTCTTTCCTCAACTTTGAATCTGTGAAAATGCTTGCACATGCCCTCATCATCTCCCGTCTAGACTACTGCAACATTCTCTTCTGTGGATTTCCATCTAGCACTCTCACACCCCTATAATCAATCCTCCACTCTGCTGCCTAACTATTCCACCTCTCACCCTGGTACTCCTCTGCTTCTCCCCTCTGCCAATTCCTTCACTGGCTCCCTATTGCCTAGTGAATTCAGTTCAAAATACTAACAAATACATACAAGACCGTCCACAACCTGTCCTCTCCCTACATCTCTGAGCTACTTTCCCGATACATCCCCACACGCAATCTCCGATCCTCCCAAGACCTCCTTCTCTCCTCTCCTCTTATCACTTCTTCCCACAATTGCCTCCAGGATTTCTCCTGTGCATCCCCCACACTCTGGAACTTGCTACCCCAACATATCAGACTCTCACCTATAGGGATATCCTTTAAAAGAAACCTAAAAACCCACCTCTTCAGACAAGCCTACAACCAGTAACCGTGCTGCCTCTATACCCCCATGACCAGCTTCACCCTCATCTACTGTGTCCTTCTCCTATACTATGTAGATTGTAAGCCCTCACGGGCAGGGCCCTCTCTCCTTCTGTACCATATTGTAACTTGTCTTGTTTATGCTTAGTGCAATTGTCTGTATTATGTATGTGCTCCCCTTTTCATATGTACAGCGCTATGGAATGAATGGTGCTTTAATAATAAATAATAAGAAGAAGAAGAGAAAGAATGTTTACACACGCACACATGTTAATGTCAAGAGAATGTGTCTCATTCTGCTCAAGCATCCAAAAATAATGCTTTAACGGAGGCAGAATACTTGCCCATATTTATATATACACAAGTGTTGATTGTCAGAAGAAAAAGTGTCTTGTTCTAAGGTAAACAATCCTGTAAAAGTAGACAGTAGATGTGTGTGTGGCTATGTTGGGGTAGTAGTAGTGATGGCTATGTAGGGTAATGGCATTGGCGGTAGTGGTAATAGAAGTACACTGACAAAATTCCTCATGCTTTGTGGTAACGAATCATATTTTTTCAATCCGTTATTCCTTGATTGTGTAATTGGGGTGAAATTGCGGTCTGATACTACTGCTTTTTGGGTGTTCAAATTCTTTTATATATAGTTCAATCCGTTAATCCTTGATTTCCTAATTGGGAGTGAAATTGCGGCCTGATACTACAGATATTAGGGTCCTCACATTCTATTAAACATAAATATATCCGTTAATCCCAAATTGTTTAATTGGAGTGAAATTGCGACTTGATACTACAGATTTTAGGGTGTTAGTCTGATACTACTGAAAGGGATCGCTCTTTCACAGGGGGTTTGCAATGACAGTCTTCTTTACAAACAGGGTTTTTTAAAGCTCAAACAGTGCTTTATTTATCACACTTCCAAGTTTGGCATCACTTAGCACAATGAAGTCAAAACTTCACATCACGTGTCACATCAACACAAAACAATTAATCTTTGCCCGGCTAGGCAGTCACTATACAGATGTTTTTCCTAACTCACCTCTAGCTTAGTGTTCCCACTGTGGTATTTGGCTTCACTCAGCCATCCGGTCAGACAGCTTCCTAGCTGTGACCAATGCAGCCCATTGGGGTCTTGGTCCACCAGTCCTCCTAACGGTGATCACGCAATACCTTGGGGGATATGGTCCAACAGTCTTCCCGACTCTGACCGTGCAGCACCTCTTTTCCTCTGGGTTGGCTGGGACCACACAGAGCTTCTGAAGGCTTTCTTTTTAATTCCCCCCTCTCACACACTGAGGATTGATTTATCCCTCAGTGATTAATTACAGCTAGCCTCCCCTGGGACCAGGGGAACCTGTTGTGGAATATGGGTTTGTGGACTGAGATATACACCCCCATCACACCTCTACTGTGCACTTCACCACATACCCCCCCCCCCCTCTTCTCCAGGTGTGTTGTGGCCAGTGTCACACTTTTCCCTTTGTTCTGCCATACCCAGGCCAGCAGTGCCCGGTTTGTCCCAAAAATCAGTTTTGTACCCCACAAACAGAATTTTATGGATTCCACTATCCACTCAATGGCCAAACATAGTTGCCCTGTGACAGTGTACCTCTTCTCTATGGGAGTCAGCCTTCGGTTCAGGTACCTCACTGGCTGTTTACCCAGAGAAGACTTCAGGCCATGAACAGCCTCTTCTGATTTCATAGTGGGAATGGGTTGCAACACATTTCCAATCTCGGTATGTGCGGCCACTAATAATTCCCGGTCCTTCCAGTACTGGATCTGGTTTACTTCATGAACATAAATATATCCATAATCACTCTTTCATCTGTCTGGTTCATCTTGTATGTCAACATCAACTTTGTCAACCCTACACATGAGATCATAACTCAGAACACTGTGGAAAATGCTTATCTGCATCTGGTTCATGTGGTACACTCTCTAGCACCATCACACATTCCTGCACATTTACCACAGTGGGTTCCCTCAGCTTTGTGCTACCAACATTATCAATCAGCATTTCCAAATCATCTACATTTTTACCAGCAGATCGAGTTCCTTCCCCAGTCACAACCTGAAAAGGAAAAGAATTAAGAAACCATTAAGAATTTCAATTAACTTCACATGTTCACTTTGCACCCTATTTGCACCATTTTTTTCAATGGTCATTTCACCTAAATCATTGTTTTCTATGTGCATTTCCCTTACGCCATCATTTAAAGGGAAAGGTACAGTTTCTGCAGAAGTTTCATCCCTTGCTGCAGAAGTGTCTCCTCTTCCTCATAACACCCAAAACAAGGGGAAATTACGGCCCAACGTTATGTTATGCATGAGCCTATTTGCAACACCAAGTTCATAAGTTCCTAGTTTTCCCACTCAGTGAAAGCCACAGGATAGACCTTGCTATCCCAATGTATGTCCATCACACTCAGTTGTTTGTCCAACACATAGTCCCCAAGCTACCAAGCTGGCATGTACCAGGCTCTCCCGACTCCCTGCTTCCAACAATTCTTGGCTGGAATGCTATTCACTACAATGTTGCACATTTTTGGTGCAGTCTCTATTCCTGGTGTCTCAACACCTACAGGCTCCGCACATAGCCTCTGCCGCTGGATCACACCACAGTTCAACATCAACACAAAACAATAAATCCTTGCCCGGCTAGCTGCTCACTATACAGAGGTTTTCCACACTGTGGTATTCGGATTCACTCAGCCATGCGGTCAGACAGCTTCCTCGCTATGGCCAATGCAATCCATTGGGGTCTCAGTCCCCTAGTCCTCCTGACAGTGACCACACAATACCTTGGGGGAATATGGTTCAACAGTCCTCCCGACTCTGACCATGTGACACCTCTTTTCCTCAGGTGTCACTGGGCCCCCCAAAACTCATGCTTCATCAGCCTTGTGGGACCACACAGAGCCTCTGCAGACTTCCTATTCAATTCATCTACTCTCACACAGTGATTAATCACAGCTCGCCTCACCTGGGGCATGGGGAACAGTGATTAATCACAGCTTGCCTCACCTGGGGCATGGGGAACCTGTTGCTCATGCTTCATCAGCCTTGTGGGACCACACAGAGCCTCTGCAGGCTTCCTATTCAATTCCTCTACTCTCACACAGTGATTAATCACAGCTGGCCTCACCTAGGGCATGGGGAACCTGTTGTGTTTTAGGGGTTTGGACTGAGATGTACAGTACACCCCCAACACACCTCTACTGTGCACTTCGCCATACTACAGATTGTAGGGTGCTCACATTCTATTATACATAAAAATATATGGTAATCTCTAATTGTGTAATTGGGGTGAAATTGTGGCCTGATACTACAGATTTTAGGGTGCTCACATTCTATTATACATAAATATATCCATAATCCCTAGTTGTGTAATTGGGGTTAAATTGCAACCTGATACTACAGATTTTAGTGTGCTCATGTTCTATTAAATATAAATATATCAGTTAATCCTTAATTGTGTAGTTGGGGTGAAATAGCGGCCTGATACTACGGATTTTAAGGTGCTCATGTTTAGAGTTGAGCGGACACCTGGATGTTCGGGTTCGGCAGGTTCGGCCGAACTTGAAAAAAAAGTTTGGTTCGAAACCCGAACTTGACCCCGAACCCGAGCCCCATTGAAGTCAATGGGGACCCGAACTTTTGGGCACTAAAATGGCTCTAAAATAGTCCTGGAAAGGGCTAGAGGGCTGCAAAAGGCATCAAAACGTGCTTAAGAGCATGGCAACTGTTCTGCAAACAAATGTGGATAGGGAATTGACTTAAAATAACATAAAATACAGAAAAATTTAAAATAACAATCTAGATCTAGGAGTAGGAGGTTGAGGAGGCGGTGGATGGGTGGATGTGGCGGTGTAGGTTGACGTGGCAGTGTAGGTGGAAGCGGCGGTGAAGGAGGAATAGGTAGCCATCCAACACTGATTTGTGTTATTTTTTATTTTTAAATTGGGGTATCCCCCAAAATATTGGGACATATAACAAAATAAAACAAAGAATAAGTGCACTTGAGTACAAGAATGGATGGTTGAGGCTGGTATAAATGTCTATTCTGCACAAGGTATGGACAAGTCCTGTGGGATCCATGCCTGGTTCATTTTAATAAATGTAAGCTTGTCCACATTGGCTTGTCCACACTCTCTGCCGTGCTAAACGCACGTTCACACTATACACTGGCTGCAGGGCAGGTCAGCACCTCCAAGGCTGACAAAGCTTTTCCACATTTTGGCCATGCTAACCCTGCCTTCTCAGGTGCTGGTGGTGCCCCAGCTGCATTGGCGACCTCTTCCTCCTCCTCTGCCTTCGCTTTGTGCTTCCACTGTGCCCCCAATGTCAGATGGGAATGCTATCATCAGCGTGCGCTTGTAGTCGTGCATCTTCCGATCAGTAACAGATGTTTTCACTAAATTTAGTTCCCTGTCAGCAATCCAGAGCAGGGGTTCATTCACGGCAAAAGGGGGTTCTTGTCACCCAGCAATACAACAGAGGATTTTGAGAGATTTAGGCCCCTGTCACCCAGGCACAGCAGGGGTTCATTCACGGCAAAAGGGGGTTCTTGTCACCAAGCAATACAAATGATGATTTTGAGAGATTTAGGCCCCTGTCACCCAGGCACAGCAGGGGTTCATTCACGGCAAAAGGGGGTTCATGTCACCCAGCAATAGAACAGACGATTTTGAGAGATTTAGGCCCCTGTCACCCAGGCACAGCAGGGGTTCATTCACGGCAAAAGGGGGTTCATGTCACCCAGCAATAGAACAGACGATTTTGAGAGATTTAGGCCCCTGTCACCCAGGCACAGCAGGGGTTCATTCACGGCAAAAGGGGGTTCATGTCACCCAGCAATAGAACCAACGATTTTGAGAGATTTAGGCCCCTGTCACCCAGGCACAGCAGGGGTTCATTCACGGCAAAAGGGGGTTCATGTCACCCAGCAATAGAACCAACGATTTTGAGAGATTTAGGCCCCTGTCACCCAGGCACAGCAGGGGTTTGTATACGCCAAAAATGGTAAAATGTCACCCGACAATTGAAAATAAGAATTTTTCCAATTTAGGGCACTAAAATTGCCACTTTTTTAAATTAAAATGGCTCTAAAATAGTCCTTGAAAAGGCTAGAGGGATGTAAAAGGCAGTAAAATGTGCTTACGAGCATAGCAACTGCTCTGCAAACAAATGTGGATAGTGAAATAACTTAAAATGAAATGAAATAACAAAAAAATTACAAATTATTAACCTGCAACTCAGAGAAGGAGGTGGATATTGAGTTGGAGTTTGAGGAGGCGGTGAGTGTGGTGTAGTAGGTGGAGGCAGCAATGGAGAAGGAGGAGGTAGTCAACAATGTTTTTCTTTTGTTTTTTTGGGGGGTAAGTAGCCCCCAAAATATTGGGACAAATAAAAAAAAAGAAAACAAAGAATCATTGCACTTGACTTGAGTACAAGAATGTATATTTGTAGCAGGTTCAGTAGGACGTGTAGCTGTGGCAGAACGGCCACGTCCTCTCCCTGCAACAGAGGCTCCACCAACACCACCACCACGACCATGACCGCGTCCCTTATTAGATGTTTTCCTCATAGTTAGCGTTTACAAAGCAAAGTAAAAAGTGGTTAAGTCTGTTAAAAATAATTAACCGCCAATAAAAACCCTGATGTAGGGTATTGCACTCAAATATTTTTTTTTAAACTCTATATGACAGCGGTATTTGTATCCGAAATGTGACACTCACTTATGCACGTCTTATCCCAGATGTGCAGTATATCAGAGGCTTTTTTCATCCCAGTATGCCAAAGCCGTATTTATGGGCTAAATGTGACAATCACTTATGCACGTGTAATCCCAGATGTGCAGTATATTAGAGGGTTTTTTCACCCTAACCAAAAAGCTGTATTTCTGTCCTAAATGTGACAGTCACTTATGCTTGTCTAATCCCAGATGTGCAGTATATTAGAGGGTTTTTTCACCCTAACAAAAAAGCTGTATTTCTGTCCTAAATGTGACAGTCCCTTATGCTTGTCTAATCCCAGATGTGCAGTATATCAGAGGCTTTTTTCACCCCAGTATGCCAAAGCTGTATTTTTGGACTTGCAGACATGCAGATAGCCTGTGCTGGTGCACTATCGTTGCATAAAGTGCCTGCCGATCATGTATTGATATTGACTAACTGAAAAAAAAAAAGTTCGTTTTCAGCAGTAGTTGGCTCAGTGCAGGCTTAAAAGAAAATTGTGCACTGCACCCACAAAACACTTTTGCTGTAGATCGCTGAGTACAATAAACAGTTCTTGATAAGATTTCTCCCTGATCTCTCCCTCACAGCAGCTGCAGCCTCTCCCTACACTAATCCGAGCAGAGTTATGTGGCGGCGCTACGTGACTCCAGCTTAAATAGAGGCTGGGTCACATGCTGCAGTTGGCCAATCACAGCCATGCCAATAGTAGGCATGGCTGTGATGGCCTTTTGTGGCAAGTGGTATGACGCTTGTTGATTGGCTGCTGTGCAGCCTTTCAAAAAGCGCCATAAAAATCGCCGAACACTGAACCCAAACTTTTACATAAATGTTCAGGTTCAGGTCCGGGTGCCGAAAACCCTAATGCTCGGTACGAACCCGAACTTTACAGTTCGGGTTCGCTCAACTCTACTCATGTTCTTTTATACAGGAATATATCCGTTAATCGCTAATTGTGTAATTGGGGTAAAATTTTGACCTGATACTACGGATTTTAGGGTGCTCACATTTTCTTATATATGAGTACATCCATTTATCCTTGTTTCAGGGGTGAAATTGCCCCCTGACACTACTGCTATTTTACCCTTACAGTTACAGTAGAGTATGTCTGACAGACAGGTGACAGGCCCTTCTAAGGTACAGTAAAGGGCGGTGTCCAAAATGTGTCTGGAGCTGGCAGAAGTAGCAGAAGAAGAGGGGTGGTAGCAGCAGTCGCAACGATAGGCCAGAGCTGCCAGTGTCATCCAGCGGTCGTGTTTTGACTAGCATCCCAGGTGTCCTTGAATGGTTGACTCAGTCTTCAACATCATCTCAAGTGACATCATACATCCCCAGCCAGGAGTCGGTGGGTTCCTCTGACACCACTCTTAGTTGGCATGGCCCAGGAAGAAGCTCTGTGCCCCCACCTGTCCTGAACCTGCCTCTTTCATTTTCTGTTATTTATGCTCGGGAAGTAATGTATGCTGTTGTCTCAGCTCTGCTTTTTAGCAAGGACAAACTTCTAGAGGACAGTCAGCAGCTACTGCCCAGCCAAGATGTGGAGGAGAAATCCGCTGCTTCCTCCAATAGGCAGGAAAGCAGTGACGATGAGAGTCGCCTGGGAGCTGGTGTTGCAAGCGGTCAGGCACGCTGCCCTGAGACTGGTGAGGGTGATATCAGTGACATGCAGACAGTAGTGGAAGATGATGTAGCCAATCACATGTGGGAGCCGGGTGAAGAGGGGGCTTTCTCATCATCATCAGGGGATGAGGGTGGCAGCTTGCACGTGAGGCAGTGGCTGAGCCAGCAGGGTAGTAGTGTGGCCGTGAGTCCGCAGGGTGGAAGCAGTGTTAGGTCTGGAGCCAATCGTGGCCAGGGTAGAACGTCTGCTACTCAGGAGTAGAGATGTCGTGAACATAAAATTTTCCGTTCGCGAACAACAAACGCGAATTTACGCAAATGTTCGCGAACGGGCGAACAGGGCGAACCGCAATAGACTTTAATAGGCAGGCAAATTTTAAAACCCACAGGGACTCTTTCTGGCCACAATAGTGATGGAAAAGTTGTTTCAAGGGGACTAACACCTGGACTGTGACATGCCGGAGGGGGATCCATGGCAAAACTCCCATGGAAAATTTCGCAGTTGACGCAGAGTCGGGTTTTAATCCATACAGGGCATAAATGAACTAACATTCCTAAATTGTTTGGAATAACGTGCTTTAAAACATCCAGTGTGTGTATACGATCAGGTATGATGTTGTATCGATCAGGTAGTGTAAGGGTTACGCCTGCTTCACAGTGACAGACCAAACTCTGACAGACCAAACTCCCAGTTTAACGCACCGCAAACAACTGCAAAGAGTTGTCAATAGTTGACACACTCATGACATAAATTTTATTCCTCTATGCGTCAATCTTGGTGTAGTGATGACTGTGCTTGTGCGCATGTTTGGCAGATTGCAGTCGATGGCGGTTTTTCAAAGCCTATGGTCATGCTGAGGTAGTTCAGTGACAGTTAAGTGACCCAGAAAACAATGATTCTGCAGTGTGGGTACATTGTTGGCCTAGTAGGCTTTAATGATCACCTTAGATGATCACAAAGAAAATTAATGTTTTTTCTATGAAAAATTATCCAGCCGATCGCTTTTGGTCTGTTCACAATGAAGCAACGACCTTATCATCTGGGGTGTGCCAACACACTCATAGAGGTGATCGCTTCATTGTGATACGCAAGCCCCTTCACCACAACAAGGTAACGATCACGAAGGGGAATTGACACATGTATGTGCCTTTTTTTTGTTTTGTTTTTGCAGCCACAGTGCAGCACCAGAGGCCAGAAAAATTAGGCTTGTACACATGCCTCAAAAGAAAAATTTATGTTTTCCAGGCAGAAAGTGTACTAAAAAATTGTGGCTTGAACCCTAGTTGGTGGCGGAGAAGTCACGCAAGTCATCCGGCATGCAGAGATTAAATTCAGCACCGTGGGGACCATTTTTAGCCTAAGGCATCTCATCAGGCCTTTTTTAGACAAATGCATCCCCCACTGTCAGTCCCTTCGGGATCCATGGCTCATGCATCTTAATAAAGGTGAGGTAATCTAGACTTTTTTGACCTAAGCGACTTCTTTTCTCAGTGACAATACCTCCTGCTGCGCTGAAGGTCCTTTCTGACAGGACACTTGAAGCGGGGCAGGCCAGAAGTTCTATCGCAAATTGGGATAGCTCAGGCCACAGGTCAAGCCTGCACACCCAGTAGTCAAGGGGTTCATCGCTCCTCAGAGTGTCGATATCTGCAGTTAAGGCGAGGTAGTCTGCTACCTGTCGGTCGAGTCGTTCTCTGAGGGTGGACCCCGAAGGGCTGTGGCGATGCGTAGGACTTAAAAAGCTCTGCATGTCCTCCATCAACAACACGTCTGTAAAGCGCCCTGTCCTTGCCGGCGTGGTCGTGGTAGGAGGAGGATTATTTTCACCTCTTCCGCTGTTAGATTCCCGTTGTGCTGTGACATCACCCTTATACGTTGTGTAAAGCATACTTTTTAACTTGTTTTGGAACTGCTGCATCCTTTCGACTTCCGGTAATTCGGTAACATTTCAGTCACTTTCTGCTTATACCGGGGGTCCAGTAGCGTGGCCACCCAGTACAGGTCGCTCTCCTTCAGCCTTTTTATACGAGGGTCCCTCAACAGGCATGACAGCATGAAAGACCCCATTTGCACAAGGTTGGATGCCAAGCTACTCATGTCCCGTTCCTCGTCCTCACTGATCTCATTGAAGGTCTGTTCTTTCCCCCAGCCACGTACAACACCACGGGTCCCAGATAGGTGACAACGAGCACTCTGGGATACCTGCTGTGGTTGGTCTTCCTCCTCAAAGCCACATTCCTCCTCTGACTCCTCTTCCTCAGACTCCTCTTCCAGCGTTGCCACTGGTCCAGCGAGCGATGATGATAAGGCTGTTGCTAGTGGTGATGGTGACCACAACTCTTCCTCTTCACGTGATCCAGCACTCTTCGCAGGGCACGCTTCAGGAAGAAAACAAATCGGATGAGGTCGCTGATGGTGCCTTCGGTGCGACTAACTAGGTTTTTCACCTCCTCAAAAGGACGCATGAGTCTACAGGCATTGCGCATGAGCGTCCAGTAATGTGGCAAAAAAATACCCATCTCCACAGAGGCTTTCCTAGCACCCCGGTCATACAAATACTCGTTGACAGCTTTTTCTTGTTGGAGCAGGCGGTCGAACATTAGGAGTGTTGAATTCCAACGTGTCGGGCTGTTGCAAAACAAGCGCCTCACTGGCATGTTGTTTCGCCGCTGAATATCGGAAAAGTGCGCATTGGCCGTGTAGGAACACCTGAAATGGCCACACACCTTCCTGGCCTGCTTGAGGACGTCCTGTAAGCCTGGGTACTTATACACAAAGCGTTGTACGATCAGATTCAACACATGTGCCATGCACGGCACATGTGTCAACTTGCCCAAATTCTATGCCGCCAACAGATTGCTTCCGTTGTCACACACCACTTTGCCGATCTCCAGTTTGTGCGGGGTCAGCCACTGATCCACCTGGACCGGAGTTCTGGTCCGGTGTGACTCTCTGCTTTCAGGCAAGTCAACCCCAAGACGGCGTGACACTGTCATATCCGGGATGTGGAATAGCCCCTGGGGAGCTTGGGGGGTGCAGTTGCTGTGGAGCAAGACGCAGCAGCAGAAGAGGACTCAGCCGAGGAGGTTAACGAAGAGGATGGAGTAGGAGAAGTAGAGGAGGTGGCAGCAGGCCTGCCTGCAAATCGTGGCGGTGTCACCAACTCCGCTGCAGAGCCACGCATTCCATGCTTGGCAGCCGTCAGCAGGATTACCCAATGCGCAGTGTACGTGATATACCTGCCCTGACCGTGCTTTGCAGACCAGGTATCAGTGGTCAGATGGACCCTTGCCCCAACACTGTGTGCCAGACATGCCATGACTTCCTTTTCCACAATAGAGTACAGGTTGGGGATTGCCTTTTGTGAAAAAAAAATTTGGCCTGGTACCTTCCACTTTGGTGTCCCAATAGCTACAAATTTTTTGAAGGCCTCAGACTCCACCAGCTTGTATGGTAAAAGCTGGTGGGCTAAGGGTTCCGACAAGCCAGCTGTCAGACGCCGGGCAAGGGGGTGACTCTGTGAAATTGGCTTCTTACGCTCAAACATTTCCTTGACAGACACCTGACTGTGGGCAGATGAGTAGGAACTGCTGAAGGTGAGAGGCGGAATAGCGGGTGGTTGAGAGGGGGCAAGGAGGACAGCAGTGGTTGACGTGGCTGAAGATGCTGGACCAGGAGGAGGATGGTGGCTTTGAGCTTGTGTGCTGCTTGTACTCGTGTGTTGATCCCATAGGCGTTTTTGATGTGAGATCATGTGCCTTCGCAAAGCAGTTGTACCTAGGTGGGTGTTGGACGCCCCACAACTCATTTTCTTTTGGCACAGGTTGCAAATGGCATCGCTGTTATCAGAGGCAGACACACAAAAAAAATGCCACACTGCTGAACTTTGCAATGACGGCATTCTGGTGGTGACAACAGCATGCGTTGATTGGCGTGCTGTCTGGCTGACCCCGGGTGCCGATACATGCTGTCTGACTGTGCTACTAGCTCCTTGCGACGACCTCCCACTGCTTCCAACTCGTCTCCTCCTCCTCTCTGTCTCCCCATCTGAACTTTCCCCCTGTTCTTCGTCTCTTCGAGGGGCACCCACGTGACATCCACGGACACATCGTCATCATTAACCGCTTCACTTGTATATGACAACTCAACAAAGGAAGCAGCAGCGGGTACATCATCATCACACCGTACGTCCATGTGTGTAATGCTGCCTGACTGAGACAAATCCCTGTTATCTACATCCTCTGGCAATAATGGTTGTGCATCACTCATTTCTTCCAACTGATGTGTAAATAACTCCTCTGACAGATCAAGTGAAGCGGCTGTGGTGCTAGTGTTGGTGGTGGCGGCGGGCGGGCGAGTGGTAACTTAAGAGGTGCCCGAAGCTGAGCTGGAGGAGGATGGTGCGTCAAGGTTCCGAGCGGAAGCTGTAGAAGATTGGGTGTCCTGTGTAAGCCACTCAACTATGTCCTCAGAATTTTTAGAGTTCAGGGTACATGGCCTCTGAACACTGGGCATTATTGTAGAGCCAAAGGAAATCACAGCTCCACGACCACGACGGCCCCTGCGGGGTGGCCTGCCTCTGCCTGTCATTTTTTTTTAGATTAGTGGTAATATGCGTGCAAGGTACTGTGCCACCCTATATGAGTGGTGGGCAGTGGGCACAGTACAGTCAGTGTGCCTGACACTCACTGGCAGGCAACTGTAATTATATTTCAGAGGAAAAATGTAATGACTTTTTTATCTGCAAGGTACTGTGCCACCCTATATGAGTGGTGGGCAGTGGGCACAGTACAGTCAGTGGGCCTGACACATATTGGCAGGCAACTGCAATTATATTACAGAGGAAAAATTAAATATTTTTTTTTTCTGCAAGGTACTGTGCCACCCGATATGAGTGGTGTGCACACAGTACAGTCTGTGGGCCTGTGGCATCTCACACACGGGCAGGCAACTGCAATATATATATAGAAAAAATAAATAAAAGCAGACTGATGTACCAGCCCTAAAAAGGGCTTTTTGGGGTGCTGTCAGGATGCTGTCCTTATAGCAGATGAGTCTTTGAGGACTGGAGTGGACACAGAACACTGGCCTAGCTAACGCTTTCCCTATTAATTCAGCAGCAGCAGCACTCTCTCTGCTCTAACTAACAATGCAGCTTTAGAATGAATCTAAGAGGGCTGCCGTCCTTGATTTTTTATAGTAGGTGGAAGGGTCTGGGAGGGAGGGTATGCTGATTGGCTGGAATGTGTCTGCTGACTGTGAGGTATAGGGTCAAAGTTTGCTCAATGATGAATTATAGGGGGCGGACCGAACATCTCATATGTTCGCCCGCCGCGGCGAACGCGAACAAGCGATGTTCGCCGGGAACTGTTTGCCGGCGAATAGTTCGGGACATCTTTACTCAGTCTACCTATTTTTTTCCTTATAGTTTTTCAGTGCTTCCGTCCAACCCTCCTGTTTTAGTGCATATAAAACACTAAAACAGGAGGGTTGCACGGAAGCACTGAAAAACTATAAGGAAAAAAATAGAACATGTAAAAAACAAATAAAAGTGGCCAAACTAGAGACCGAGAGATTAATTGCCAAAGAGAGTAAAACCAACCCTAAAATGTTCTTCAATTATATAAATGTTAAAAAGTATAAATCTGAAGGTGTCGGCCCTTTAAAGAGTAATGAGGGGGGAGTCGTAGAGAGCGACGAGGAGAAAGCAAAGCTGTTAAATATTTTTTTCTCCAATGTATTCACTGAGGAAAATAAATTGTCAGATGACATGCAGAATGCAAAAATAAATTCCCCATTAAAAGTGTCCTGTCTGACCCAGGAAGAAGTACAACAGCGACTTAAAAAGATTAAAATAGACAAATCGCCAGGACCGGATGGCATACACCCCTGTATCCTAAAGGAATTAAGTAATGTCATAGCCAGACCCTTATTTCTGATATTTGCAGACTCTATACTGACAGGGAATGTCCCACAGGATTGGCGCGTGGCATATGTGGTGCCAATATTCAAAAAGGGGCCAAAAACAGAGCCTGGAAACTATAGGCCGGTAAGTTTAACATCTGTTGTGGGTAAACTGTTTGAAGGTTTTCTGAGAGATGCTATATTAGAGCATCTCAACGGAAATAAGCAAATAACGCCATATCAGCATGGCTTCGTGAGGGATCAGTCATGTCAAACTAATTTAATCAGTTTCTATGAGGAGGTAAGTTCTAGACTTGACAGCGGCGAATCAATGGATGTCGTATATCTGGACTTCTCCAAAGCATTTGACACTGTACCGCATAAAAGGTTAGTATATAAAATGAGAATGCTCGGACTGGGAGAAAACATCTGTATGTGGGTAAGTAACTGGCTGAGTGATAGAAAACAGAGGGTGGTTATTAACGGTACACATTCAGATTGGGTCACTGTCACTAGTGGGGTACCTCAGGGGTCAGTATTGGGCCCTATTCTCTTCAATATATTTATTAATGATCTTGTAGAAGGCTTGCATAGTAAAGTATCAATTTTCGCAGATGACACTAAACTGTGTAAAGTAATTTACACTGAAGAGGACAGTATACTACTACAGAGGGATCTGGATAGATTGGAGGCTTGGGCAGATAAGTGGCAGATGAGGTTTAACACTGATAAATGTAAGGTTATGCACATGGGAAGGAAAAATGCAAGTCACCCGTACATACTAAATGGTAAAACACTCGGTAACACTGACATGGAAAAGGATCTAGGAATTTTAATAAACAGCAAACTAAACAGCAAAAACCAGTGTCAGGCAGCTGCTGCCAAGGCCAACAAGATAATGGGTTGCATCAAAAGGGGCATAGATTCCCGTGATATGAACATAGTCCTACCACTTTACAAATCGCTAGTCAGACCACACATGGAGTACTGTGTACAGTTCTGGGCTCCTGTAAGCAAGGCAGACATAGCAGAGCTGGAGAGGGTTCAGAGGAGGGCAACTAAAGTAATAACTGGAATGGGGCAACTACAGTACCCTGAAAGATTATCAAAATTAGGGTTATTCACTTTAGAAAAAAGACGACTGAGGGGAGATCTAATTACTATGTATAAATATATCAGGGCTCAGTACAGAGATCTATCCCATCAGCTATTTATCCCCAGGACTGTGACTGTGACGAGGGGACATCCTCTGCGTCTGGAGGAAAGAAGGTTTGTACACAAACATAGAAGAGGATTCTTTACGGTAAGAGCAGTGAGACTATGGAACTCTCTGCCTGAGGAGGTGGTGATGGTGAGTACAATAAAGGAATTCAAGAGGGGCCTGGATGTGTTTCTAGAGCGTAATAATATTACAGGATATAGCTACTAGAGAGGGGTCGTTGATCCAGGGAGTTATTCTGATTGGAGTCGGGAAGAAATTTTTTATTCCCCTAAAGTGGAGAAAATTGGCTTCTACCTCACAGGGTTTTTTGCCTTCCTCTGGATCAACTTGCAGGATAACAGGCCGAACTGGATGGACAAATGTCTTTTTTCGGCCTTATGTACTATGTTACTATGTTACTATGTTACCTGTCTGGAAAGAATTAACGATGCACAGGGTCATGGAGGAAGCGGCATCTGGCAGTCAGCAAGAATTTTTCACATCTGGGTGGCCATTTTTAGAATCTGTGGGCAGAAGGGGAAGCATGGCCAGGACACCATGGCACAAGTGGCCTGAAAAACCTTTGACGCTATTGTAATGGTACAACCTGACACAGCAACCAGTTGTTCATTACCCAGTGGTCCGCACCCCTTCTCCAGCAGTGAAGGCTCCACCTCCTCAGCAGAAGTGTGGCAGGTGGCATAGTTACCCCAAAGAGAACTTACCTTTCAACTCAAAATGTTGAGGGACAAATGTTTATAAAGATGACATGGATCAACCAGAATTTCCAGACACTGGTGCCTTATACGACAGAGTAGATCTTTCTGGCAGCAATGATCTGACTGTAGTGTGCTGCCCATGTCCTGCTGCCACTGTTCTGATGCTTTCACCTGCCTGATATCACATGCATTCTGCAATTACTGCCATCTGTCCCTTCTGTGATCTGCCACCATCTTGTGCTGTTAATGCCATTGCTGTTGCCCCCCTCTCTGTTCCAGGGCCACTATTGTCACTCTTCATGCTAGTGATATGCTAGTGCTCTAAGTGACCCATTTCCCACTGTATTTTCCCCCTATTTTCTCTACTTACCTATAGTCATTCCCATGAGGAATTCACCAGTACCTGCTCTTTTGCACTGCCCTAAAAATCTGCTGCAAGGTCACATTATGGGCCAACACAGACATAATGACACTATTGTTCTGCACGCTTTTTTCACTAGATGGCTAAGAAGGGAATAAAAGACTCCCTTGCTATTGGCATTATTCACCTACAGAACACCCACTTACTGCCAAAACCTGTATAATGAGGAGAGAAGTCTGGTGGAAAAAGGAAGGAGAATAAAAAACAAACAAAAAAAAAACTGGGGTTTTATTGTTTTCTATTAATTTAAAAGTAACACATTATATTGGCTGTAGACACTGTTGGTAATAACTTCTGCAATTTATGGACACTTTCTATAACATTTATGTAATATTGTGGCAGCTGCTTACATTAACTAGTGTGACACAGTGAGAGGTTTGGTCTGGGAAAACAGGTATTTTCCTCCCAGCATGTGATGCTGGGCTGATTTACAGCCAGTTGCGGTTAAATACCGGATTTTAAATGCCGGTCCGGGTTTTGGCAGCACCTGACTGTGCTTAAATAGGCAGCTGGGCTCAGAAGCCATGTCTCTGTGTTGGGATCTGGTAGCCTTGTGTCTGGATGAAGGCTTGATACCTGTTTGGCATGAAAACAGGTTGGTGCTGTTATCAGCAAGGACTCTTTGAGGCAGAATTGCTGCATGGTGTGAATTACCACCAACACCGCAAGGTGACTTTTTGTTTGAAAATGACTGCTTGTTTTGTCACTTGCCTATAGTGTGAATAAAACACTGAACTGTTTGATCCAAAGAACTTGTTGTTGCCTCTATACTGCGTCCGCTAATCCTGTCTACCAGAGCGAGTCCCCACTAGACAGTGGGGGTATTTTATCAAAAGTGGGCCTGTTTTGTCACTTTTTTAACATAAAACGCCGGCCTTTGATAAATAACCCCCAGCGTCTTCATCTGTGTTCATTATATATGAAAGATTTGTCCGGTTTCCTATATTAACCCCTTCCCGAACAGCTCCGTAATAGAACGGCGCAGTGGGACGTAACTTGCCGCCCAGCGCCGTACTATTACGGCCCACTGATCGGGCAGGTGCAGGAGCTGCGCCTGCCTGATCAGCTGCAGAGGATCAACTGTTTCCATTAGCCCGGACATCTGCAGTATGGTCGGCGCTGAACGCGACATAGAAGGGGTTTGCTGCGGGTGAGGGAGCCCATAGTGTCCTTGTGCTGCTGTGGCAGGGACCCGATAGGTGAGAAGGCAGTGCAGTGCCGTGCAGAGGCTGCCAAATGACTTGCACGGCATTGGGACCTGCCTTCTACGGGTGCCCAGAAGATCCAGCCTCAGGCTCTATATAATACTCTAACAGGCAATGCGTTACAATACAGATGTATTGTAATGCATTGCAGAGGGGATCTGACCCCCAAAAGTTAAAGTCAGAAATAAAGTTAAAAAAAAAAGTTAAAAAAAGTGTTTTTAATAAAAAAAAGTTTACTTACAAGTAAAAAAAGAAAAAATGCCCCTTTCTCCTGATTTTATAATAAAAAATAGAAAACAAAATGAAAAAACACACATATTAGGTATTGCCACGTCCATAATGACCGGCTCTTTAAATATATTGCATGATCCACCCCGTCCGATAAACACCATAAAAAATAAAATAACAACTGTGTCAAAAAAAGCCATTTTTGTCACCTTACATCTCAAAAAGTGCAACACCAAGCGATAAAAAAGACGTATGCCCCATAAAATGATACCCCTACATGAGAAAATCGCTCAAAAAATAAAAAAAATATATAGCTCTCACAACATGGAGACACTAAGAATATTATTTTTTAGATTCAAATATGCTATTATTGTGTTAAAGTGAAATTAAAAAAAAGTATACATATTAGGTATCTCCGCATCCGTAGCAAACAGCTCTATAAAAATATCACATGACCTAACCCCTCAGGTGAACACCGTAAAAAATAAAAAATAAAAACTGTATCATCACACAAATTGAAACACCAAGCGATCAAAAAGATGCATGCCCCGCGAAATAGTACCAATCAAACCGTCACCTCATCCCACAAAAAATGAGACCCTACCTAAGATAATAGGTAAAAAAAAAAAAGCTATCACTCTCAGACAATGGAGACACTAAAATATGATTATTTTTTGCTTCAAAACTGCTATTTTATGCTAAAGTGAAATACATTTTAAAAAAAGTTTACATATCAGGTATTGCCACATCCATAACAACCTTCTCTATCAAAAAAACACATGACATAACCCCTCAAGTAAACACTGTAAAAAAAAAAAAAAAAAAGACAAAAAAGGCATTTTTTGTCACCTTATATCACAAAAATAGCAACACCAAGCAATCAAAAAGGTGTATTCCCCCAAAAATAGTACCAATCAAACCGTCACCTCATCATGCAAAAAAATTTGACCCTACAAAGCATGTGTGTTAACCCTGCTACATCCGTACCTAAGACAATCGGTCAAAAAATAAAAAAGCTATGGCTCTCAGACTATGGAAACACTAAAACATAATTTTTTTTGTTTCAAAAATGCTATTATTCTGTAAAACTTTAATAAATAAGAAAAAGTATACATATTAGGTATTGCCACGCCCGTAAAGAGCGGCTATATAAAAATATTACATGACCTAACTCCTGAGGTAAATGCTGGAAAAAATAAATAAAAACTGTGCCAAAACTACAATTTTTTTGGTCACCTTGCCCCATAAAGTGTAATAATGAATGATCAAAAAATCATATGTACCCAAAAATGGTACAAATAAAAACATCAACTCTTCCTGCAAAAAACGAGCCTCTACACACGACGATCGGCAGAAAAATAAAAAAAATAAGGCGTTCAGAAAATGGAGACTCAAAAACATATTTTATTTTCCAAAAAGGTTTATTATGTAAAACTGAAACAAACAACCAAAAAAGTAGACATATTTGATATCATTGCATCCATAACAACCTGCTGTATAAAAATAGCACATGATCTATCCTTGTTAGATGAATCTTGTAAAAAAATAAATAAACTGTGCCAAAACAGCCATTTTAGGTTTCCTTGCCTCACAAAAAACGTAATATAGAGCAATTAAAAATCATATGTACCCCAAAATAGTACAAATAAATCAGGCACCTTATCCCCTAGTTTCCAAAATGGGGTCACTTTTTTAGAGTTTCTACTTTAAGGGTGCATCAGGGGGGCTTAAAATGGGACATGGCATCTAAAAAGCAGTCTAGCAAAATCTGCCTTCCAAAAACCATATGGCATTTCTTTCCTTCTGCGCCCTGCCGTGTGCCCTTACATCAGTTACAACCACATGTGGGGTGTTTCTGTAAACCGCAGAATCAGGATAATAAATATTGAGTTTTGTTTGGCTGTTAACACTCGATGTGTTAAAGAAAAAAATGTATCAAAATGAAAAATCTGACAAAAAGGGGAATTTTTTTAATTTCATCTCCATTTTCCTATAATTCTTGTGGAACACCTAAAGGGTTAGCAAAGTTTGTAAAATCAGTTTTGAGTAGCTTGAGGGGAATAGTTTCTACAATGGGGTCATTTATGGGGGGTTTCCACTATCTAAGCCCCACAAAGTGACTTCAGACCTGGACTGGTCCATAAAAAGTGGTTTTTGGAAATTTTCTTAAAAATTTTAAGAAGTGCTTCTAAAATTCGAAGCCTTCTAACGTCCTAAAAAAAAAAAAATGGCATTTACAAAATGATTATATAACATTCCCTGACGAATAGTACCGCTTGTACTCGAAACGCGTAGGAAGTTTGACCCTCACTGCTATCCGTAGCTCACCTGCGGTGACGTCACCCTCTCAGACATGAGCATCAGCTAAACAGGTAACGGGAGTATTCTGCCACCAGCCGGGGGCGAACTCCCAATACTTTAATAATATATTAGACAGCCTATGCTACAGCCATCCTCCCTTGGATCTGCTTTCCCTGCTCTGTACCATATACAGAAAAGACATAAGGACCGCCGCATAACACTGTATCGCAACAGACACACCTGGGTTAAGGTAGGACCGAGACACAGAGATATATATGTTTGTAGCGTTTCTGTGTATTTGCGTGATAAGGAGGAAGGTGTTTGTTTAGTTTGGCTGTCTACTCATTTATATTGTAGCGCGCAGTGTTGCATTGTGTTATATATATATTTGTGTTCTGTACAGCTGGTCTGCACATAATCCTATATAGCAGGCTACGGGACTGCTAGAACACTGCTGCGATCTTTATGTGGTGAAGCGCCAGTTGAGAATTTTGTATGTATTTACAAAATGATGCCAACATAAAGTCGACATATGGGGAATGTTAAGTAATAAATATTTTATGAGGTACCCCTAGTCTCCAATCCCCTGCACAAGTGGCACATAACACAGTAGACTTACTGCACTACATACATATATTCAATGAATATAATATCAACCCTCCTTTGTTCATATAAAAAACTTGATAGATTATTAACAGAACTCCCCAGTTTATTATTATAGACACGATCAGAGCTGAGATGACTTTTAGGTATAGAAGAAAGCTACCAGTGTCCTCTTCTTCCCAGGTCCTACCTTCTCAAAGTTTCTGCAGGGACCCCCATATTCCATCATTTTGTAGCATCTTGCTGCTGTGTGAGCATGTAATATTTGAATGTATCTGTACAGTGGGACCCCAAAATAAATTTTACTGGTGAGCCGTAGGCACCCCAGTTTGACACTGCTGATGTCCTATCCTGAGGGTAGGTCAGCAAAATAGAAAACCAGAGAGCTCTTTTAAACTTATTTCACTTTAATTTTGCATCATTTACTGTATATTTGTTGGGTTAAACTTTTTAAAGCGTATTTCCTAATGTTTAAAGTTTTAATAAGATATTTCAATTGGAGATGCTTCTTGTTAGAATATATATTTTTGTCTGTTACATTAACCTGAAAGGAGAGTGTAACATGAAAATTAAATTTATAAAAGAGAAAAAGTAAGGGGAAAAAGAAAATCTTGATTGTAGCATGGCAGCTTCTAGTGGAACAATGAAATAATATATTTAGTAATTGAGCAAAGATGGAGTGTATTCTGCTTAGAAATACAGACCACCAACTAATTGAACATGGTTCAGTACACAGAGATGTTCCCAAATAAAGATCACTGAGACATGGAAAGCTTCAATCAGGTATTAATTTTAGATTCTCTGAGCAAACGGGATTATTCACAGGTTGAATGTGCTGTAGGGACTCAGCGGGAATCACTGACAAAATTAATGTATCAGTGAAGAAGTAAAAAAAATAGCATTAGCAAAAAACAGTATTAAAAATCTCAAATGAAGCCACTATGAAACACTGAGGACAATTGAGAAATTACCTGAAAATATATTTTCCTAAATTATAATAGTATTTAAACTTCCTCCTGCAAGATTTCACTTTTCTTCTTTATTTATTTTTTTAGCTTAATTTTAAAAGGGGATGTTCCTATTTAGAATATCCCTCTTTTAGGATATAGCTACACAGTAATTTTGGGTGCAACTTGATTCGCTCCACTGTGTTATGCCCAAGTATCGTGGTGTAGCAGGGCAGTAAATGGAATGAAGTACGACTCACATGTGATTTGCAAAAAATACAGCAGTGTTGTTTTTCAGTCGTGGGAAACGTGCAAGTCGTGCTACAACCACATCCATTCTTATCAAAGAACTGCTACACTGCAATACTTGGGCGCACAATGTGTATTGTGCCAAAAACTCTGTGTAACAGTGTAGCCATATCCATAGCCATGAAAAGTTGCATGGACAAATCCTGCTCAGAAGCAACAAATAGAGTTGAGCAGACACCTGGATGTTCAGGTTCGACGGGTTCGGCCGAACTTCACAAAACAGTTCGAGTTTGGGACCCGAACTTGATCCGAACCCGAACCCCATTGAAGTCAATATGGACCCAAACTTTTGAGCACTAAAATGGCTGTAAAAATGTCATGGAAAGGGCTAGAGGGCTGCAAATGGCATCACAATGTGGTTAAGGGCATGGCAAGTGCTCTTCAAACTAATGTGGATAGGGAAATGACTTTAACTAACATAAAATACGAAAAAATATAAAGTAATAATCTTGATCTAGGAGGTTGAGTAGGCGGTGGATGTGGCGGTGTAGGTGGAAGCGCCAGTGGATGAGGAGGAGGTAGAATACACAGCTTTTTTCTTTTTTTTTTCTTTTAGGGTACACCCCAAAACATTGGGAAATATAACCTGTGATAACCCCCTCCAGTCGTGCTAAACACACGTTCAGACAATACACTGGCTGCAGGGCAGGCCAGCACCTCCAAGGCGTAAAGGGCAAGCTCAGGCCATGTGCCCAATTAGGAGACCCAGAAGTTGCAGGGGGCAGAACCATCAGTCAGTTCATGTAGGCGTGTGCATACTGCCCCACCATGTCGCACGTCATCGTGATGTTCACGATTCAATTGGATATCTGCTCTATCAACTTTTGATGTTCTTTTCTGCGCCTACCATGGTGATCACGGTTAGCAGAGAATCAGGGTTACACGCCGGAGAGGGAGCGTGAGAAAGTGAGACCACATCCAAAGGAGATCAATGGATGAAATTTAATTGTGATCGAGCGGAAATGTGGGAGAAGCTATTAAAACGGAAGAATTGAAGGAAAGGAGTGGGCGCGTAGCAATTACCCACTCCCGACTCGGGGAGGTAGTGACGATAAATAAGAATACAGGACTCTTAAGATGCCCTGTTATTTGAATGCTTAATTAAAAATTACAGGGAATGCCACTGCAGTATTTTGGATTAGGAAACGTTAGACAGGAGAGGCCCTGCTGCCGCTTTGTTGACTCTAGATAACTTCTGCTTGATCGCAACGTCCCTGTGACGTCCACCATCCATTTGGATATCTTCTCTATCAACTTTCGATGTCCTTTTCTGAGCCTACCATGTTGATCACGGTTATCGGCGAATCAGGGTTCCACGCCGGAGAGGGAGCGTGAGAAAGAGAGACCACATCCAAGGGAGATAAATGGAAGAAATTTTATTTTGATCGAGTGGAAATATGGGAAAAGTTATTAAAGCAGAAGGATCGAATGAAAGGGCCAATTAAAGACGAATTTTTGAAATTTAAGTCCCTGTCACCTATGCAGAATAGGGTTTTTCATCTCCAGAAATGGGTTAATGTCACCCACCAATGAAACAGATTATTTTTTAAAATCTCTGTCCCTGTCACCTATGCAGAGCAGGGGTTTATTCACATAAAAAAATGCAAAATGTCAACCCAAGAATGTGACAGAAAGATTTGTGAAATTTATTAACCTGTCTACTAGGTAGAGGAGGTGTATATTACAGCCAAAAATTGGTTAATTTCACCTGAAAATGTAACAGACAAATTAGTGATTTTGTTTACCTGTCTACTAGGTATAGCAAATATGTGCGCTAAGAACTTCCATTAACTCATTTATAGTCGGTATTGTACCACTTTCATTTAGAATGACCCCCATTTCATAGCTCTATTGTTTGTATGTATAATGGTGTGCAGCCATTTTGTTTTTTGTAATTATGTTTGCTTCATGGATATGCACCTGTGATTCTGAAGGTTCTAGTCTAAATTCTCTTGTAGTATATATTGAGGGAAGCGCATCTTTTAGACTTAACACGCCCATCTACCTGGGACTTCTGAGCAGAGTACGTATGTAGCTGGTCTCTACACTGCCCTGAATATTGTAGGCTTAAGTAAGTCCAAAGAGAGGCAGTATATTTAGTGTTAGGGACTAGGGATGAGCGAACCCGAACTGTATAGTTCGGGTTCGTACCGAATTTTGGGGTGTCCGTGACACGGACCCGAACCCGAACATTTTCGTAAAAGTCCGGGTTCGGGTTCGGTGTTCGGCTCTTTCTTGGCGCTTTTTGAAAGGCTGCAAAGCAGCCAATCAACAAGCGTCATACTACTTGCCCCAAGAGGCCATCACAGCCATGCCTACTATTGGCATGGCTGTGATTGGCCAGTGCAGCATGTGACCCAGCCTCTATTTAAGCTGGAGTCACGTAGCGCCGCACGTCACTCTGCTATGATCAGTCTAGGGAGAGGTTGCAGCTGCGACGTTAGGGCGAGATTAGGCAGATTAACTCCTCCAAAAGACTTCATTCTGTGAACGATCTGCAGCTGTGGATCATTGAAGTGCTAATATTGACTTGCTCACTTTTTTGAGGCTGCCCAGAGCGTTTTTAGATCACTTTTTTTCTGGGGTGATCGGCGGCCATTTTGTGACTTGTGGTGCGCCAGCACAAGCTATCACCAAGTGTATTTAACCATCGATAGTGTGGTTATTTTGTGCTATATCCTCCATCAGCTGCAGGCTGAGCCTGTGTCACCGAAGTGCATTTAACCATCAACAGTCTGGTTATTTTTTGGCCATATACTACATCAGCTGCAGGCTGAGCCTGTGTAACCGAAGTGCATTTAACCATCGACAGTCTGATTATTTTTTGGCCATATACTACATCTGGTGCAGGCTGAGCCTGTGTCACCCAAGTGCATTTAACCATCAACAGTGTGGTTATTTTTTGGCCATATATTACATCAGGGGCAAGTTGAGCCTGTCACACAGCGCAAAAAAAAACAGGCCTCACATCTCTATTTAACCAAATCTCTACTGTTTTAGCTGGTCAAGTTATTTGTAGTGACCGTAAAAGCACACTTTTTTTTCTGGGTTGAAAAACCATTCCCAAATTTGCCATTCTCAAAATAACTAGTTTCTGGTATTTGAGGCCTACTTGAAATCTATCCCAAAAAGAATATCTTACATTGAAGCTAGTGATAGTGTCATTCAGAAAAACCTAAGACACACGCTAGCGTGCTAATAGAAATCTGATTCTGTGATTAAACCTATACCTGTCACACAGCGCAAAAAAAAACAGGCCTCACATCTCTATTTAACCAAATCTCTACTGTTTTAGCTGGTCAAGTTATTTGTAGTGACCATAAAGGCACACTTTTTTTTCTGGGTTGAAAAACCATTCCCAAATTTGCCATTCGCAAAATAACTAGTTTCTGGTATTTGAGGCCTACTTGAAATCTATCCCAAAAAGAATATCTTACATTGAAGCTAGTGATAGTGTCATTCAGAAAAACCTAAGACACACGCTAGCGTGCTGATAGAAATCTGATTCTGTGATTAAACCTATACCTGTCACACAGCGCAAAAAAAAACAGGCCTCACATCTCTATTTAACCAAATCTCTGCTGTTTTAGCTGGTCAAGTTATTTGTAGTGACCGTAAAAGCACACTTTTTTTTCTGGGTTGAAAAACCATTCCCAAATTTGCCATTCTCAAAATAACTAGTTTCTGGTATTTGAGGCCTACTTGAAATCTATTCCAAAAAGAATATCTTACATTGAAGCTAGTGATAGTGTCATTCAGAAAAACCTAAGACACACGCTAGCGTGCTAATAGAAATCTGATTCTGTGATTAAACCTATACCTGTCACACAGCGCAAAAAAAAACAGGCCTCACATCTCTATTTAACCAAATCTCTACTGTTTTAGCTGGTCAAGTTATTTGTAGTGACCGTAAAAGCACACTTTTTTTCTGGGTTGAAAAACCATTCCCAAATTTGCAATTCTCAAAATAACTAGTTTCTGGTATTTGAGGCCTACTTGAAATCTATCCCAAAAAGAATATCTTACATTGAAGCTAGTGATAGTGTCATTCAGAAAAACCTAAGACACACGCTAGCGTGCTGATAGAAATCTGATTCTGTGAATAAAGCTATACCTGTCACACAGCGCAAAAAAAAACAAGCCTCACATCTCTATTTAACCAAATCTCTACTGTTTTAGCTGGTCAAGTTATTTGTAGTGACCGTAAAAGCACACTTTTTTTTCTGGGTTGAAAAACCATTCCCAAATTTGCCATCCTCAAAATAACTAGTTTCTGGTATTTGAGGCCTACTTGAAATCTATCCCAAAAAGAATATCTTACATTGAAGCTAGTGATAGTGTCATTCAGAAAAACCTAAGACACACGCTAGCGTGCTAATAGAAATCTGATTCTGTGATTAAACCTATACCTGTCACACAGCGCAAAAAAAAACAGGCCTCACATCTCTATTTAACCAAATCTCTACTGTTTTAGCTGGTCAAGTTATTTGTAGTGACCATGAAGGCACACTTTTTTTTTCTGGGTTGAAAAACCATTCCCAAATTTGCCATTCGCAAAATAACTAGTTTCTGGTATTTGAGGCCTACTTGAAATCTATCCCAAAAAGAATATCTTACATTGAAGCTAGTGATAGTGTCATTCAGAAAAACCTAAGACACACGCTAGCGTGCTGATAGAAATCTGATTCTTTGATTTAACCTATACCTGTCACACAGCGCAAAAAAATACAGGCCTCAAATCTCTATTTAACCAAATCTCTACTGTTTTAGCTGGTCAAGTTATTTGTAGTGACCGTAAAAGCACACTTTTTTTTCTGGGTTGAAAAAACATTCCCAAATTTGCCATCCTCAAAATAACTAGTTTCTGGTATTTGAGGCCTACTTGAAATCTATCCCAAAAAGAATATCTTACATTGAAGCTAGTGATAGTGTCATTCAGAAAAACCTAAGACACACGCTAGCGTGCTGATAGAAATCTGATTCTGTGATTAAACCTATACCTGTCACACAGCGCAAAAAAAAACAGGCCTCACATCTCTATTTAACCAAATCTCTACTGTTTTAGCTGGTCAAGTTATTTGTAGTGACCGTAAAAGCACACTTTTTTTTCTGAGTTGAAAAACCATTCCCAAATTTGCCATTCTCAAAATAACTAGTTTCTGGTATTTGAGGCCTACTTGAAATCTATCCCAAAAAGAATATCTTACATTGAAGCTAGTGCTAGTGTCATTCAGAAAAACCTAAGACACACGCTAGCGTGCTGATAGAAATCTGTCTCTGTGATTAAACCTATACCTGTCACACAGCGCAAAAAAAAACAGGCCTCACATCTCTATTTAACCAAATCTCTACTGTTTTAGCTGGTCAAGTTATTTGTAGTGACCATAAAAGCACACTTTTTTTTCTGGGTTGAAAAACCATTCCCAAATTTGCCATTCTCAAAATTGTGGTGAACGGGAACAATGAGGAAAACATCTAATAAGGGACGCGGACGTGGACATGGTCGTGGTGGTGTTAGTGGACCCTCTGGTGCTGGGAGAGGACGTGGCCGTTCTGCCACAGCCACACGTCCTAGTGAACCAACTACCTCAGGTCCCAGTAGCCAGCAGAATTTACAGCGATATTTGGTGGGGCCCAATGCCATTCTAAGGATGGTAAGGCCTGAGCAGGTGCAGGCATTAGTCAATTGGGTGGCCGACAGTGGATCCAGCACGTTCACATTATCTCCCACCCAGTCTTCTGCAGAAAGCGCACAGATGGAAACCAAGCCCATCGGTCTGTCACATCACCCCCATGCATATCAGGGAAACTGTCTGAGCCTCAAGTTATGCAGCAGTCTCTTATGCTCTTTGAAGACTCTGCTGCCAGGGTTTCCCAAGGGCATCCACCTAGCCCTTCCCCAGGGGTGGAAGAGATAGAATGCACTAACGCACAACCACTTATTTTTCCTGATGATGAGGACATGGGAATACCACCTCAGCACGTCTCTGATGATGACGAAACACAGGTGCCAACTGCTGCGTCTTTCTGCAGTGTGCAGACTGAACAGGAGGTCAGGGATCAAGACTGGGTGGAAGACGAAGCAGGGGACGATGAGGTCCTAGACCCCACATGGAATGAAGGTCGTGCCACTGACTTTCACAGTTCGGAGGAAGAGGCAGTGGTGAGACCGAGCCAACAGCGTAGCAAAAGAGGGAGCAGTGGGCAAAATCAGAACACCCGCCGCCAAGAGACTCCGCCTGCTACTGACCGCCGCCATCTGGGACCGAGCACCCCAAAGGCAGCTTCAAGGAGTTCCCTGGCATGGCACTTCTTCAAACAATGTGCTGACGACAAGACCCGAGTGGTTTGCACGCTGTGCCATCAGAGCCTGAAGCGAGGCATTAACGTTCTGAACCTTAGCACAACCTGCATGACCAGGCACCTGCATGCAAAGCATGAACTGCAGTGGAGTAAACACCTTAAAAACAAAGAAGTCACTCAGGCTCCCCCTGCTACCTCTTCTGCTGCTGCTGCCGCCGCCTCGGCCTCTTCCTCCGCCTCTGGAGGAACGTTGGCACCTGCCGCCCAGCAAACATGGGATGTACCACCAACACCACCACCTGCGTCACCAAGCATCTGAACCATGTCACACGGCAGCGTTCAGCTCTCCATCTCACAAACATTTGAGAGAAAGCGTAAATTCCCACCTAGCCACCCTCGATCCCTGGCCCTGAATGCTAGCATTTTTAAACTACTGGCCTATGAAATGCTGTCATTTAGGCTGGTGGACACACACAGCTTCAAACAGCTCATGTCACTTGCTGTCCCACAGTATGTTGTTCCCAGCCGCCAATACTTCTCCAAGAGAGCCGTGCCTTCCCTGCACAAACAAGTGTCCGATAAAATCAAGTGTGCACTGCGCAACGCCATCTGTGGCAAGGTCCACCTAACCACAGATACATGGACCAGTAAGCACGGCCAGGGACGCTATATCTCCCTAACTGCACACTGGGTAAATGTAGTGGCGGCTGGGCCCCAGGCGGAGAGCTGTTTGGCGCACGTCCTTCCGCCGCCAAGGATCGCAGGGCAACATTCTTTGCCTCCTGTCTCCTCCTCCTCCTACTCAGCTTCCTCCTCCTCTTCTTCCACCTGCTCATCCAGTCAGCCACACACCTTCACCACCAACTTCAGCACAGCACGGGGTAAACGTCAGCAGGCCATTCTGAAACTCATATGTTTGGGGGACAGGCCCCACACCGCACAGGAGTTGTGGCGGGGTATAGAACAACAGACCGACGAGTGGTTGCTGCCGTTGAGCCTCAAGCCCGGCCTGGTGGTGTGCGATAATGGGCGAAATCTCGTTGCAGCTCTGGGACTAGCCGGTTTGACGCACATCCCTTGCCTGGCGCATGTGCTGAATTTGGTGGTGCAGAAGTTCATTCGCAAATACCCCGACATGTCAGAGCTGCTGCATATAGTGCGGGCCGTCTGTTCGCGCTTCCGGCGTTCACACCCTGCCGCTGCTCGCCTGTCTGCGCTACAGCGTAACTTCGGCCTTCCCGCTCACCACCTCATATGCGACGTACCCACCAGGTGGAATTCCACCTTGCATATGCTGGACAGACTGTGCGAGCAGCAGCAGGCCATAGTGGAGTTTCAGCTGCAGCACGCACGGTTCAGTCGCACTGCGGATCAGACACACTACACCACCAATGACTGGGCCTCCATGCGAGACCTGTGTGCCCTGTTGCGCTGTTTCGAGTACTCCACCAACATGGCCAGTGGCGATGACGCCGTTATCAGCGTTACAATACCACTTCTATGTCTCCTTGAAAAAACACTTAGGGCGATAATGGAAGAGGAGGTGGCCCAGGAGGAAGAGGAGGAAGAGGGGTCATTTTGAGCACTTTCAGGCCAGTCTCTTCAAAGTGACTCAGAAGGAGGTTTTTTGCAACAGCAGAGGCCAGGTACAAATGTGGCCAGACAGGGCCCACTACTGGAGGACGAGGAGGACGAGGATGAGGAGGAGGTGGAGGAGGAGGATGAGGATGAAGCATGTCGCAGCGGGGTGGCACCCAAAGCAGCTCGGGCCCATCACTGGTGCGTGGCTGGGGGGAAACACAGGACGATGACGATACGCCTCCCACAGAGAACAGCTTGTCCTTACCTCTGGGCAGCCTGGCACACATGAGCGACTACATGCTGCAGTGCCTGCGCAACGACAGCAGAGTTGTCCACATTTTAACGTGTGCGGAATACTGGGTTGCCACCCTGCTGGATCCCCGGTACAAAGACAATTTGCCCACCTTACTTCCTACACTGGAGCGTGATAGGAAGATGCGCGAGTACAAGCGCACGTTGGTAGACGCGCTACTGAGAGCATTCCCAAATGTCACAGGGGAACCAGTGGAAGCCCAAGGTGAAGGCAGAGGAGGAGCAAGAGGTCGCCAACGCAGCTGTGTTACGGCCAGCTCCTCTGAGGGCAGGGTTAGCATGGCAGAGATGTGGAAAAGTTTTGTCACCACGCCACAGCTGACTGCACCACCACCTGATACGGAACGTGTTAGCAAGAGGCAACATTTCACTAACATGGTGGAACAGTACCTGTGCACACCCCTCCACGTACTGACTGATGGTTCGGCCCCATTCAACTTCTGGGTCTCCAAATTGTCCACGTGGCCAGAGCTAGCCTTTTATGCCTTGGAGGTGCTGGCCTGCCCGGCGGCCAGCGTTTTGTCTGAACGTGTATTCAGCACGGCAGGGGGCGTCATTACAGACAAACGCAGCCGCCTGTCTACAGCCAATGTGGACAAGCTGACGTTCATAAAAATTAACCAGGCATGGATCCCACAGGACCTGTCCATCCCTTGTGCAGATTAGATATTAACTACCTCCCCTTAACAATATATTATTCTACTCCAGGGCACTTCCTCATTCAATACTATTTTTAATTTCATTTTACCATTATATTACGGGGCAATCCAAAGTTGAATGAACCTCTCCTCTGTCTGGGGGCCGGGGCCTAAATGTGTGACAGTGGCCTGTTCCAGTGGTGGGTGACGTGAAGCCTGATTCTCTGCTATGACATGAAGACAGATTCTGCGCTGACATAAGGCCAGATTCTCTGTTACGGGACCGCTCTCCTCTGTCTGGGTGCCGGGGCCTAAATGTGTGACAGTGGCCTGTTCCAGTGGTGGGTGACGTGAAGCCTGATTCTCTGCTATGACATGAATACAGATTCTGCGCTGACATAAGGCCAGATTCTCTGTTACGGGACCTCTCTCCTCTGCCTGGGTGCCTGGGCCTAAATGTGTGACAGTGGCCTGTTCCAGTGGTGGGTGACGTGAAGCCTGATTCTCTGCTATGACATGAAGACAGATTCTGCGCTGACATAAGGCCAGATTCTCTGTTACGGGACCTCTCTCCTCTGCCTGGGTGCCTGGGCCTAAATGTGTGACAGTGGCCTGTTCCAGTGGTGGGTGACGTGAAGCCTGAATCTCTGCTATGACATGAATACAGATTCTGCGCTGACATAAGGCCAGATTCTCTGTTACGGGACCTCTCTCCTCTGCCTGGGTGCCTGGGCCTAAATGTGTGACAGTGGCCTGTTCCAGTGGTGGGTGACGTGAAGCCTGATTCTCTGCTATGACATGAAGACAGATTCTGCGCTGACATAAGGCCAGATTCTCTGTTACGGGACCTCTCTCCTCTGCCTGGGTGCCTGGGCCTAAATGTGTGACAGTGGCCTGTTCCAGTGGTGGGTGATGTGAAGCCTGATTCTCTGCTATGACATTAAGACAGATTCTGCGCTGACATAAGGCCAGATTCTCTGTTACGGGACCTCTCTCCTCTGCCTGGGTGCCTGGGCCTAAATGTGTGACAGTGGCCTGTTCCAGTGGTGGGTGACGTGAAGCCTGATTCTCTGCTATGACATGAAGACAGATTCTGCGCTGACATAAGGCCAGATTCTCTGTTACGGGACCGCTCTCCTTTGTCTGTTTGCCGGGGCCTAATTGTGTGACAGTGGCCTGTTCCAGTGGTGGGTGACGTGAAGCCTGATTCTCTGCTATGACATGAAGACAGATTCTGTGCTGACATCAGGCCAGATTCTCTGTTACGGGACCTCGGATCGAAGTTCGGATCGGGTTCGGATCCCGAATCCGAACATTTCCGGGAAGTTCGGCCGAACTTCTCGAACCCGAACATCCAGGTGTTCGCTCAACTCTATTAGGGACCCATCTGCGGAAGCCACCTTGACGCCTGGTAGATGGGCCCGACACATGTTTGAGCAAATATGTGCGCTAAGAGCTTCCATTAACTCATTTATAGTCAGTATTGTACCACTTTTATTTAGAATGACCCCGATTTCTGAGCTCTATTGTTTTTATGTATAATGGTGTGCAGCCATTTTGTTTTTTGTAATTATGTTTGCTTCATGGATATGCACCTATGACTCTAAAGGTTCTAGTCTAAATTCTCTTGTAGGTATAGCAGTGGTATATCACACCCAAAAATGGGTGAATCTCACCCGAAAATGTAACAGACAAATTTGTGAATTTTTTTAACCTGTCTACTAAGTAGGGCAGTGGTACATCACACCCAAAAATTGGTGAATTTCACCAAAAAATATAACAGAGAAATTAGTGAATTTATTTAACTGTCTACTAGGTACAGCAGTGGTATTCCTCAGATAATGAAGCCTCTAAAGGCCTTTTTTGGTAATTTCTGTTGTGTTTTTTATACGGTAGATGACAGGTCATGACTAATATAAACTCGAAAAAATCTAAAACTTTGAACTATCGCCATGTTTCCACCATTAAGGCTAATGGGATGGGGTCCCTTTTGTTTCTTCTTCCTAAAATCCAGAATCAGCTTCTTTGTTTCTTGATATTGAGTATGAGGTTGTTGTTCTTACTCCATCTCTCTAGGTTCTCAACCTCTTTCCTATAGGCTGTTGCCTGCCGTTGCTACTGCCATCTCCACACTATGTCACCTTGCCACTGTGTGGTATCCTCCTCCTACTGCTGCTGCTGCTGCTACTACTGCAATCTCCATACTATGTTAACTTGCCACTCTGTGGTATCCTCCTGCTGCTGCTATTGCCATCTCCACACTAAGTCACCTTACCACTCTGTGGTAAACCTGATTCTGCTGCTAATAATACCATCTCCCCAATATGTCACCTTGCCAGTCTGTTGTCTCCTGATACTGCTGCTGCTGCTGCTACTGCCACTTCCACACTATGTCACCTTGCTACTCTGGGGTATACTGATGCTGCTGCTGTCATTTTCACACTATGTTATCTTGCCACTCTGTGGTATCCTCCTGCTGCTGCTGATCTTGCCATCTCCACACCGTCACCTTGCCACTCTGTGGACTCCTGATGCTGCTTCTGCAACTGCCATTTTCACACTATGTCACCTTGCCACTCTGTGGTCTACTGATGCCACTGCTGCTACTGCCATATCCACACTATGTCACCTTGCCAGTGTGTGGTATCCTGATGCTGCTGCCACATCCACACTATGTCACCTTGCCACTCTGTGGTATTATTCTGATGCTGCTGCTACTGCCATCTCCACACTATGTCACCTTGCCACTCTGTGGTCTCCTAATGCTGCTGCTGCTACTGCCATCTCCACAATATGTCCCCTTGCCACTCTGGTATTATTCTTATGCTGCTGCTACTGCCATCTCCACACTATGTCACCTTGACACTCTGTGGTCTCCTAATGCTGCTGCTGCTGCCAACTCCACACTATGTCCCCTTGCCACTCTGTGGTATTATTCTGATGCTGCTGCCATCTCCACACTATGTCACCTTGCCACTTTGTGGTCTCCTGATGCTGCTGCTGCTAACATCTCCACACTATGTCACAATGCCATGTTCATCAGCAGGTAGGGGTATTGCCACCCACCGCCCCACTTTGTCACCTGGTCACTTTGTGGTCTCCTGCTGCCATCTCCACACTATGTCACCTTGCTAGTCTGTGGTATCCTCCTGCTGCTGCTACAATCTCAACACTATGTCATCTTACCAATATGTGGTCTCCTGATGCTGCTGCCATCTCCACACTATGTCACTTTGCCACTTTGTGGTATCCTCCTTCTGCTTTTGCTGCTACTGCCATCTCCATACTATGTCACCTTGCAAATCTGTGGTATCCTGCTGCTGCTACTGCCATCTCCACACTATGTCACCTTGCCAATATGTGGTAAACATGATGGTGCTGCTAATACTGCCATCTCCACAATATATCACCTTGCCACTCGGTGGTCTCCTGATGCTGCTCCTGCTACTGCCATCTCCACACTATGTCACCTTGCCACTCTGTGGTATCCTGATGCTGTTGCTGCCATTTCCGCACTGTCATCTTGCCACACTGTGGTATCCTCCTGCTGTTGCCATCTCCACACTATGTCACCTTGCCACTCTGTTGTCTCCTGATGCTTCTGCTGCTACTGCCAGCTCCACACTATGTCACTTTGCCAGTGTGTGCTATCCTGATGCTGCTGCTGCTGCCATCTCCACACTATAGCAATTAGATGGCCACAAGAAAAAAAAAGGCGCTCATAGGTAACGGTGAACAAGATACTACTACTTACTCCCAACCAGGATGAGTAATTGCTATTCACCTGGTTTAGTTAAACTGTGTACAGTGCAGCTCTAGTGGAGGCAGGTTGGAAGTGTTGGGGCCATCTGGGTTGGTGCTGCCGAGTGGTGTCCAAATCGACCATGGGCGGGGGCCAAACCGCCACTTTGGTACATATTGGGGTATATAAAAGGGAGCTCCTCTGCACTGGGTCCGTGCGGCGAGCGGATGGACACAAGGAGCAATTCACAACCCAATTTTGGATACAAAGTATTTTTTATTTTGTAAAGACGACGCGTTTCGGGGTACACAGGACCCCTTTATCAAGTTTAAAAAACACAAGGTTGATACAATAATATGAATAATTAATGAGAAGTTCTTAATAGTTGGAGGGGGATAGCTAAAAAATATATATACATTTAAGGTCATTTCATAAATAAATGCATCAATAAATTGAAGATTAGATTGAAATAAATAATATATAAAATGTATAATACGAATTTTTCGTAACAAACACACCTCCAAAAGATTTTATATATATATATATATATATATATATATTATATACATTTTATATATTATTTATTTCAATCTAATCTTGTATTTATTTATGCATTTATTTATGAAATGACCTTAAAGGATAACTGTATAGTAAGGACCAGCACTCGCTATAGTAGTAATTTCAAATGGATTTAAGTGGTAAGTGACGCGTTTCGGCTACTGTGAGCCTTTGTCAAAGGCTCACAGTAGCCGAAACGCGTCACTTACCACTACTAAATTACTACTATAGTGAGTGCTGGTCCTTACTATACAATTATCTGTGGATCTTCTTCCCGGGACGCGCGCACCGCATCGCTGAGAGCAGAAGTGCCGCTTGTATCTTCTCTTGGACTTAAAGGATAACTGTCACATTTAGACCCTAATTTCAATTTTCATATATGTAGTTACTAATAACATTATATTCCAGAATCAGTTACTATTAGACTGACTTACCCCATATTTAATAAAATTCAGCCCTTAGCAACCAGTCTGCATAAAACTGCAATCTCACTATTCAGTTAAGATGGCCACCACTGCCCTCACCCTGAGGCTAATCCCGCCTGCCCTTACTAGCCAGTATCAATAGCCCCCCAAAAGTGTCAGTAACCAGAGCCCTCCCCCTAAAGGGTTAATCTCCTGCAGCACAAAGGGGTCCTCTTACCACATGTTGCTTTCATTTATACACTGAGCAGAGGGCAGATCTCCCTTCCCTGTTATGCGCTGGCTCAACTCTGCCTTCTCCAGCTCTGCTGAGTAAGGGAGCATCTGCCAAGCGCAGGGACAGGGAGAAGTGCACACAGCCCAGGCACTGTTATCAGCTGCTGGGGAGGACCTGGCTTTAATCATTTATTTACAGTCCCTGGCTGTCAGTAATCTGACCTTGCACGCAGCCTGCTTCTGCGTCCTCCGTCCTTCAACAGATAGACAGTACATGCCTAGCAACCCTATTTTAAGCACAGGTAAAAGTAGGCAGTACAGGGAACAAAAATGTGGAATTAAGGGGTAATTGAATACACAGTGAAAAGTTGAAATAGGGCCACCAAGGAGATATTAATCACCACAATCCAATACTCCAAAAAAAAAAAAAATACGGCAGTTATACTTTAAATGTATATATATTTTTTAGCTATCCCCCTCCAACTATTAAGAACTTCTCATTAATTATTCATATTATTGTATCAACCTTGTGTTTTTTAGACTTGATAAAGGGGTCCTGTGTACCCAGAAACGCGTCGTATTTGCAAAATAAAAAATACTTTGTATCCAAAATTGGGTTGTGAATTGCGCCTTGTGTCCATCCGCTCGCCGCACGGACCCAGTGCAGACGAGCTCCCTTTTATATATCTCCACACTATGTCACCTTGCCACTCTGTGGTCTCCTTATGATGATGCTGCTACTACCATCTCCACACTATGTGCCACTCTGTGGTCTCCTGATGCTGCTGTTGCTACTGCTATCTCCACACTATGTCCCCTTGCCACTCAGTGGTATCCTGATGCTTCTGTTGCTGCGATCTCTACACTATGTCACCTTGCCACTCTGTGGTATTGTGATGCTGCTGTTGCTGCCATCTCCACACTATGTCACCTTGCCACTGTGTGGTCTCTTGATGCTGCTGCTGCTACTGCCATCCCCAGGCTATGTCATCTTTCCATTTTGTGGTCTCTTGATGCTGCTGGCTACTGCCATCTCCACACTATGTCACCTTGCCACTCTGTGGTCTCCTGATGCTGCTGCTGGCTACTGCCATCTCCACACTATGTCACTTTGCCACTCTGTGGTCTCCTGATGCTGCTGCTGCCATCTCTGCACTATGTCACCTTGCCACTCTGTGTTATCCTGATGTTGCTGCTGGCATCTCCACAGTATGTCACTCTGTAGTATCCTGATGCTGCTGCTTCCATCTCCACACTGCTACCTTTCCATTATGTGGTATCCTCCTCCTGCTGCTGCTGCTGCTGCTGCTGCCATCTCCACACTATGTCACCTTGCCACTCTGTGGTATACTGATGCTGCTGCTACTGCCATCTCCACACTGTGTCACCTTGCCACTCTGTGGTCTCCTGATGCTGCTGCCATCTCCACACTATGTCACATTGCCACTATGTGGTCTCCTGATGCTGATGCTGTTGCCACGTCCAGACTGTCATTGTGCCACTCTGTGTCCTTCTCCTGATGCTTCTGCTGCTGTCACCACCTACAGACTCTGTTATTGGGCCACTCAGCCGTCTCCTCATGCTGCTGCCAACTCTAGGCTCTGTCATTGTGCCACAATGTGGCCTCCTACTGATGCTGCTGCTGCTGCCGCCACCTCCACACTATGCCACCTTCCCACTCTGTAGTATCCTGATGCATCTACTGCTGCTATCTCCACACTATGTCACCTTGCCACTCTGTGGTATCTTTCTGCTGCTGCTACTGCCGTCTCCACACTATGTCACCTTGCCACTCTGTGGTCTCCTGATGCTGCTGCTACTGCCATCTTCACACTAATGTCACCTTGACACTCTGTGGTATCCTGATGCTGCTGCTATTGCCATATCCACACTGTGTCACCTTGCCACTCTGTGGTATCCTGATGCTGCTACTGCCACTGCCATCTCCACATTATGTCACCTTGCCACTGTGTGGTATACTCTTGCAGCTGCCATCTCCACACTATGTCACCTTGCCACTCTGTGGTCTCCTGATGCTGCTGCTGCTACTGCCATCTCCACAATATGTCACCTTGCCACTCTGTGGTATACTCCTGCTGCTGATGATGCCATTTTTACACTATGTCACCTTGCCACTCTGTGGTCTCCTGATGCTGCTACTGCCATCTCCACACTATGTCACATTGCCACTCTGTGGTCTCCTGATGCTGATGCTGATGCTGTCGCCACCTCCTCATTGTTCCACTCTGCTGTAAGGCCTGTATGGTCCCATCTCAATTGGCTTATGATTTGGTAGCCAAAAGCAGGAGTGGGTACAAAACACAGAATAAATGCAAATATTTAATTCACTTGTCATCTCTGTTTTAGATACAGTCCTGTTTTTTTTTTTGGGCATTGCAATACTGATGGATTACTGACCAAATGCTGACCGAGTGAAGGCTTATGCTCCATAGACAGGATCAGTTTTTTGTGGGTTAGTGTTCTGATGGATCAGAGGAAGGGCAAATTGATCAGTGACGTCAACACAAACTTATTGCTGACACCGTCTCCACTCTTTCTGGGGGGGCTCTACTTGTATAAGCGTTTAATAGAACAGGTTCTAATAACATCTATGTGGAATCAGCTGATGATGGTGTAAAAGGAGTGAGCTTCTTCTTGGCACTAACATCAACCTGTAAGGCTGAGTTCATTCTTGAGTTATTTGGTCAGTTTTAGCCACATGACTGCCCTAATAAGTGAAGTGAGCTGTGATTCAAACAGTGACGGCTTTTCATCTGCGTGTCATACTGACTCAGTATTATTTCACTACCAATGCAGACTCCCTAAGCATGTTACTACAAGGCACAGTGTTCTATACCACTATAAAGACTCTCAGCAGCCAGGAAATAGCAGTTTTTTTTTACGTAGCATTGATTCCTTTCACTTCAATGAGGTCAGCACTGCAGTAACAAGCTCTTTTCATTACACCACAGTTCCTCAACTCCAGTCCTCGGGGCCCACCTGACAGTGATGTTTTCAGTATTTTCTTAGCATTGAACAGGTGATATAATTAGTGTCTATGTATCAGGACTTATCACATGTATTCATTTTGTGGGATATTCTAAAATCATGACCAGCAGGTGGTCTCCAAGGATGGGAGTTGGGGAACACTGCATTACACAATGGATGTAGCTGTGTAGTTCCAGCACCTATTTATATTAGCTGAACTACCCCTAACAGCTGATTAGCGGGGATGTGGGATGTCAGACAAATGCCAATCTGATATTGATGGCATATCCTGTGGAAAGAGCATCGATATCAAATTCCCAGTAAACCCTTTTAAGCACCACACCATGGAAATCCTGTCAGAGCCCAGATACAATGAAACCAAAGGATGAAAGAGAGGATCTATGGTCCAATTTTGAGTTTTGTCTAGAATGGTAACTGGAAGACACTGAGCCTGAATGATCTTCTCTTCTATCATTTCTGCACCAGGCAGAGCTAACAGTCAAGTCCTACTGCCCTTGACCTATATACATATTTTAATAAATTATAAAATGATTGATAATGCAATTTTACATGATAATATTTAACTTTCTGATGTTTTGGAACAGAGGGATTTAATTAGAACGATTATGTTTCAGCTAGACTTGAATGTAAATCCGTTCTCATAGCTATTTTTTTGAATTTTTCACTATTTCTTCATCTTTTCCTCCAAAGAGGTTCAAAATGCTGGAACAGCAATTCACTTACTGACTGGTCAGACAGTCTCTCACTGAGAGCTCTGTTATCTTAACATAGCAGAATTTCAGTATGGCCAAGGAAAAGAGAGGATTTAAGCATCACTGCACAATGGAGACATAAGTGCTCACTTTCATATTATTAATCTAAATATAAGCATGTGTCTTATTCATTTTCTTCACATAACTCAAAAATGCCACATAAGGAATTGTTCAGATACATGTGTTAAAACTGTTAATATATTTTAACTTTTTTTTTTGCCCAATATTGAACACATCCCTGGAGTCCTTTATATCTAGTAAAGCTGAATTTGTTATTGGACACACATATTTTATGTTTTACTGAATATAATGCATTTTCTTGCCTTAAAGGGTTATAGTAATACAATAAAAGAGTTAAAGGGGTTGGTTATACTATAATTGATGTAAAATCAGGCATCACGTAATACACAGAAGTCTCTTTCTAATAAAGCTGGGACTAGCTCCATATCTCACATGGATCCACAAATCTCCCTATCCAAATGCTTGGCTAGATTCTTCTTAGGCTGGCAGCTCAGGGAATATGTTCTTTATCGGGAGGTGTGTCCTTTCCGCTTCAGCGCTCTCCCTATCCAAGCTCAAAGCAAGCGTCCTTTTTTTTTCCAGCTCTCCTCCATTAACTGTCATAGCTTTTAACAGATGATGCAACTAGTGGTAGTTGAAGAAGGGAATGGAGCATGTGCAACCACCTCAGTAGATGGATGTGCACATTACTATACAGATTGAACACCAGGAGGTGCATTTTTGAAACACAAAGCAAACTACAAAAGTATCTAGTTTTTCAAGCTGAATTATTTTAAAGTATCATAACCCACCTTAAGTAACAAATATTGTCCTGATACATTTGAACTATGATAAGTCACCTATGCATAACAGTTGTCAGCTAAATCCCCATTTTGCAGACCGCTACTTCTTACAAACAGTGCGCTGTGCCTGCTTGGCACCCTGGAAAGAAGAAAGTTAAAACACCATACTAATGAAGATTATTGAGACTAATCAGCTTTACTAGTTGCAGAGTTTGGAATTTTTAACTCTTTCAATTCCAGAGAAGAGTTTTGAGGGAACAGTGCTCACAACTCCCTCATGCACTTACAAGCCGAGCTCGGCACAGCATGTATATGTTTTCAGAAAAACATGAAGATAGGGCGCGGAAATATAAAGTGCCCAATTCTTCTCTCTGATGTCATCATCTGTTCAGGGCGAGTCGGGAGCTCCCCATGCATATGAGATTGTTAACTGGTCCAGTCGAAAACTAACAATATTCAAATGTGTATAGGGGCTTTAAAGAGTGGGGGAGACCTGTCTGGAAATTGTGAGGATCAAACTGTCATCCTGTTACAGGGACAAAATAAGCTGATCTTTAAGGGGTTAAATAGTCTTGTATAGTTTGTAAAATAAAATAGTGCTTGCTGTGTAAATGTGGTTAAAATATAAGTGACATTAAGACATTTACTCACAAAGTATTGAAGTAGCATTCAACGTTTATGGTAATGTGTACGTCCATGTATTGGACTGTGTCGTGGTGGTCACACATGCTCAGTCACTCTCCCTACAGCCAGGTTACTGCATAGTAATGCTTTGTTTACTGAAGAGAAGTAAATGGAAAATAGCTTGCTGTCCTGTTTGTCAGTAAAGGTGCTTATCCTCTCCAGACCAGTAGCATAGCGCAGAAGTCTGTAGGAGATGTAAGAAGGGACAAGTTTTTGCCAGTCGTAGGCAGGTCAAGCTTGTTTGGCACTCAGGACCAAGATAGCTGCCAAATATTGATGTATTCACACAACATCTACTACTGAACAAAAGGTTAAAAGTGCAAACACTTTGGGCCAGATTTATCATTAGCTCAAGTCAGAATAATGGAGTGAAAAAGTCACAAATTTTTGCGCATTCGCTAAAACTGCACAAAAATTTGGGACTTTTTTCTGCTGAGCACTATGCTCGCCAGTTTTTTGAAAGTGGGCGTGTTTTCTTATGTTAATGAATCTCTAGACAGATTTACTATTGCGACTATTTAAAAAGTCACAAAAAAGTCCAGTGAGAACCATGCTTATCTTATGAGACTTTTAAATAGAACATGCGACTTTTTCGTAAAGACATGCGACTTTTGTAAAGCTGCGTACTGACGGATAAACTGCTACCGTCAAACCACATTTATTACAGTCTTAAAGGGCCGATCATAAATCTGACTTGGCTAAAACTGACTTTAAATCACTGAAATATAGTGGCAAATATGGGGGAACTGCTCAAACCCCAAACACTGTAGCGTGTTTCTCATTGGGGGAGCAGTCCCACCGCATGTGGACCGCAGCAAATGACCATCCCCAGCAAAAAATGCGTACAATGGAGGATGCCGGCACAGTGCACATGCACCACAAAGGCATCCTACACAAAACGGAGCATTGTGCGGATGAAAATATAATTATATAAATCACAGAAAAAAATGCACCAAACGGATATGCCACTGACTATACTAGCTATATATACAAGCAGATATTAAAAGCTGAGACTTTTGCCAATATATTCCTGTCAGGAACACATCGCAGCCCATCATGCACCACGTCACGGTCTCTCAGCATGGCAAGGGTCCTACCACTACGCTAACTATGGTGTGAACAAGGTCTGAAGGTGATGAAATCCAGCTCACAGCCAAGCTTCCACACAACCACCTAGCAGGACAACTAATGCAATGTGGATAAAGCAAGACTGTAAGCCACACCCATATCAGACCGTGTGATGGAGGTTACCAGGTGCAAAAGAATGTTTAAATGCCAGGTAAAGGCACATTCAATATATATAAAACAAAATCACTGAAATATAGTGGCAAATATGGGGGAACTGCAAGTCAATTGTACCTGAAGAAGGGGTATGTCCCCGAAACGCGTTGTACAGCTTGTGCAAATAAAAATAAACCTCATCAATCCAACTACTGGGTGGTTTTTGTGCCGTGGGATATTTATTTTTTCTATTGAACCACTGGCTTTCTGAGGGATTCAAGGCATCCCTGAACAGAAGTATTCATCCCATGCTGCATACCATCCTTTGTGAGGGGCTTGTGCCAACTTGATACATGTCTACATTAGAGTTGTGCCTAATCTAACACAACTCCACCAGGTGAGCCTCCATTTATTGGAGATACTATTTTTTATCTATTTTAGGCGTTATTACCCTATGGTGTGCCATTTTTTTTGTTCAACAGCAGAACGAAGCCTGTTTTTATTACTAAGCTTGCACCTTTGGCATCTATACTCTATTAGCAGTTGCTCAGATCTGGTGTGGAACAGCTAAAATCAAATTTTAAAGAGACTACTTTCTTAAATAAATTGCACAACCACACAGTTAAAGTTGGATGGTTCCCTACGTCAGTGACTTCTTTCAGCTATCCTTTTTTTTGGCCCTAATGTCAGCTGCCAGAGGGAGATGGAGACTAATTCTGTCCAGAGCCAACACCCAACACAACAGATTAGGAGCAGCTTTAAAAGAGATACATGGAAGCAAACAATTAAAGGGTATTTTTTTTATTCTAGAGACACTGATTAATATTAATAGTGCTTAATTTAATTAATTTCAGGACTTGATATGAAAGTAATTTATGAGATAGCCCTTTTAGGGTACAACCACATGGCTAGGTTTCTGCATGCAGTTTTGGAAGCAAAAATCAGGAGTGACTTAAAAAAAAAGAGCAGAAGCCATATCTGTTTACATTATGTCTAGAGATGAGTGAATTTTAAAAAAATTCGATTTGCCTGTTCACCAAATATTTTAGGAAAAATTTGGTTTGATCTGAATATATTTGCGGCAAATTACCTTAAAAAATGGCTATTTCCTGGCTGCTGAGAGCCTTTATAGTGGTGTAGAACACTGTGCCTTGTAGTAACACGCATAGGGAGTCTGCTTTGGTAGTGAAATAATACTGTGAGTCCGTATGACATGCAGATGACAGGTGTCGCTCTTAGAATCACTGCACACTTCACTTATTAGGGAAATGACGGGGCCAAAACTGACCAACAAACTCAAGTATGAACTCAGCCTTACAGGTTGATGTTAGCGCCAAGAAGAAGCACAATCCTTTTACACCATCACTAGCTGATTCCACATAAATGTCTACAGAACCTGTACAATTAAACGCATATACAAGTAGAGCCCCCCCGGACAGGTTATACAGGCCTTACAGCCAGGGGCGTAAATACTATAGTGGCAGACCATGCGACTGCTATGGGGCCAAGGGCAAGAGGGGGCCCAATCTTAATTGGGATTATCTCCTCTTCTCCTGGAGGTGAAAACTTGGTCAGGACTCTACTCTCTAAAGGAACAACTTTTAGCAAATGCAGCAGTGGAAAAATGACCCAAGAATCATTGAAAAGGGTTTAGGCGGAAAAAACCCTTCTGTCCAGTGTAGGGGGCCTGGTTTGATCCTTGCTATGGGGCTCTTACTTCTCTATGTACGCCACTGCTTACAGCTGCTACACAGACAGGATCCGTTGTGCGTCTCTTTTTTTCCTTCCTTCTGACAGATCAGAAGAAAGGCCAAAAAAATCATGATGTCAGCCAGGCTGAAAGGCAAAATAGTGGCCCAGTCATGAAGTGGGGAGGGTGAGAACAGCATGAGAAGTCCACAGAGTGGACCTATGACATAGTGGTGAGGTGGAAGCAGCATGAGGAGACCATAGAGTGGCCTAATGACAGAGTCTGGAGGTGGCGGCAGCATCAGGAAGCCACAGAGTGGCACGACAACGAAAGATTGTGGAGGTGGCGGCAGCATCAGGGGGACAAAGAGTAGCACGACAACAAAAGATTGTGAAGGTGGTGGCAGCAATAAGAGGTCACAGAGTAGAACAACGACAAGGGATTATGGAAGTGGCAGCAGCATGAGGAGGCCACAGAGTGGCACAAAGACAAAGTGGAGGTGTCAGCTGCATTAAGAGGCCAGAGTGGCACGACGATGAAAGATTGTGAAGGTGGCAGCAGCATGAGGAAGCCACAGAGTGGCACAAATGATTCTGTGAAATGATTCCTCCCTATCCTTTTTCTGCACTTGTAAATCGCTTTTCTAGCACTGTTCCTAGTGCTTTCTGACATCTCTCCCTTCACTAAGATGCTGAGAAATTATTCCTACCTATCCTTTCCCTGCACTTATAAATCGTTTTTTCAGGTTCTTTTTCACAATGAGGTTTTTCCAATTGCTGTTCCTAGCGCCTTCTTTCACATCTGCACTCAGAACGCTTGAAAATGTCTCTAAGATGGCCGCCATATTTATAGGGCTGTGACATCACAGGGCTGGATGGCTGCTGATTGGCTGAATGCATGGCATTATGGGTCAGCCTGCCTTCACAGAGTTCTGTGCCTCATGTCCTCCGCCATGGTAGCCGCCATTTGAGGAAAAATTGTGATTCGTTACCACGAAGCGGGAGGAAATTCGCATTCGTTGCAAATCAAATTTTTCTTGATATTCGGATCGAATTCCACTTCCTCTGATTCGATTAGCTCATCTCTAATTATGTCCTTTTATGATCCCCTCCCGATATTGCTTTCCACAACTGCATATAGAAACCTGACATTGTGGCCATTACATTAAAGAGAATCTGTCACAAGGAAATCTACTGTTAAACCAGGCACAATGTCTTGTAAGACCAGTTCACCTGAATGCAATAATTAGAGATGAGCGAAGTTTTAGAAAACTTTAGAAAAATCGATTCGGCTGCTTCGCTGAATTTTACCAAAAAATTAGCTTTGTGACCAATTACTTAGTCACGAAGCACATTTTTTTAAAAAGTAACGGGTACAATGACAGGGAGCTGTGATAGCGCCGCTCCCCATTATTGTACCCCTCAGATGCTGCGTTCATACATGATCGTGGCATCTGAGTGTAAAAATAGTGTAAAATAATATTAAAAGTTAATCAAACTTATTGCCTCCATTTGCTCACGTCAGGCCGGCTGCCGCCATCTTGTTTGATGATCTAGTGTGAAATCTCGCGCAGCCCGAGATGACGTCATCACGCATGGGATTTTGGTCGAGATCTTCAATCAGGATGGCAGCGGCCGGCCCGTCTCATGCAAATGGAGGCAGTAAGTTAGATATTTTTATATTTTTTACACTATTTCAGGTTAAATTGATTTGCTACCATGAAGCACGAGGTAATTCGGCTTCACGGCAAATCAAATTTATCCTAAAATTTGGATCAAATTCCACTTCAGTGGATTTGATTCGCTCATCTCTTTCACCTAGTGATATGTTACTTCATTCTGGAGAATAGTTCTTTTTAGATATAAATCAATTCTTTAGAATCAAAATTTGACAGGAATGTTTTCAACAATTCCAATTTGTCAGAATCAGAATTTCTTAGGAAGAAAAATTTGGGAAATTTTGATTCTAAAGAAGGAGAGAGAGAGACGTGAAACAAATTCTAACTTGCTCATCTACAGTACTGTTAATCCATATGCAAATGAGTAGTTAAGTGCACTGAGAGCAGGGCAAAGCCACTCTGTGCACCCTTGCTCCTCTTACTTCCTCTGCCAGCCCCTCCTTCTCCTTCTAGACTCTCAAAGCAAGGCAAAAGTGAAAGAGAGGGATGGGCTGGTAGAGGAAGCAGGAGGAGCAATAGTGCACAGAGTGGTTTGGGTCTATCTTTGTTGAACTTAACTGCTCATACATTACTTTTTCTCCAGAATGAGACAACAGATCACTGCTAAGTGAAAGGTATCATTACATTCAGCTGAGTAAGGCTACTTTCATACTAGGGGCACGGAGCTCCGGCAGGCTGTTCCGTCGGGTTAACAGCCTGTCGTATCCGTCCTGCCGCTAGTGAACGTGTGCACCTGGACTGCCGCTCCGTCCCCATTGACCATAATGGGGGAAGGGCGGAGTTCCGGCGGAGGCACGGCAGCGCTCGGCGAGAGGCTGCGGTTATAAAACTACGACATGTCCAACATTTATTTTGGCAGCCTCTCACCGTGCGCTGCCGTCCCTCCGCCGGAACTATGGTCAATGGGGACAGAGCGGCAGTCCAGGGACACACGTTCACTAGCAGCAGGACGGATCCGACAGGCTGTTCATCCGATGGAACAGCTTGCCGGAGGTCCGTGCTGCTAGTGTGAAAGTAGCCTTAGGCTGGTTTCACACGGGCGTTGCGGATTGGGGCCGGATGCGTTCAGAGTGCGTTCAGTGAAACTCGCACTATTTTGCAAGCAAGTTCAGTCAGTTTTGTCTGCGGTTGCGTTTAGTTGTTCAGTTTTTTCCACGCGGGTGCAATGCGTTTTGATGCGTTTTTCACGCGCGTGATAAAAAACTGAATGTTTACAAACATCTCTTAGCAACCATCAGTGAAAAACGCATCGCACCCGCACTTGCTTGCGGATGCAATGCGTTTTTCACGCAGCCCCATTCACTTCTATGAAAAACGCAGAATATAGAACATGCTGCGATTTTCACGCAACGCAGAACTGATTGAAATGAATGGGTCAGGATTCAGTGCGGGTGCTATGCGTTCACGTCACGCATTGCACCCGCGCGGAAAACTCGCTCGTGTGAAAGGGACCTTAGCCCTACAAGCTATTGTGCCTGGATTAACTGAATTTCATGATAACAGATTCCTTTTAACTAAGGCCCTTGGCCTTAAAATTGTAGGAAGAAGTAAGAAGAGGAAAACATGGCGCACAGTAATAGAGTAATTAAACACAATTTCATTTTAATTTGTAAGCAAATGTATGGTAGATCATTGAAAGTAGTTTGTTTATTTTTTATTTTTAAATGTGTAACACTATGTAATAGAATGCATAGACTCAGTCATGAGTGTAAGACAGGAACATATGCTAAGGAAAATAATTTAAAAAGTAGGGACAAGGGTCTAATCAGGTTCTCTGCTGGTATCAGCTAATTTGATCATTTTTCATGCTTCATTCAATCTTTTCTAAGGTTATTTTGAAGATTAACTTTTCCCATGGGAAGAATTCCAGGGTTTTTATGACGGGATTTGCTGATAAAATTATATCTATTAAGGGCTACAGGCATCACTATCTCTAATAAGGAAGAAGTGATGGATACAGAAATAATTAAAACTCTAGGCAGCTTTGTTGTTTAAGTCTCTATTTATTTCTGTACTTTTGCCAACTGTCAATAAAGCTTGCCATTTGATCTACGGTTGGGAATAAAAAGTTAATTTACATAGAAGTAAGCACTTTTTAGATCTCATTGAACCAGGTTAAAATGCGGCGTGAGGATGAAGTATTGTACAACAGATATATTAAAAGGTTGACACTTGCCATGCCTCACAGATACCAACATGGATTTTAGGAAATTTAATTTCTAATAAATTAATTTTATTTATAAAATAATATAGTAAAGCATTTGAATTATTTAATTGTTTTTGAAAGATTTACTGAGAATATCAAAATAACACAAAAAGGTTTGACAGTAATTTAAAGGGCTATACCGGTTGTTTGATGTCCTATCCCAGCTGTAGGACCCCCACCGATAACAAGAACAGAGGCCCCGTACACCATCTCACAGAGCACTGTTCAATAAATCATCCGAAAATGGAAGGAGTAAGGCACAACTGCAAACCTACATCGACATGGCCGTCCACCTAAACTGACAGCCCAGGCAAGGAGAGCACTAATTAGAGAAGCAGCCAAGAAGCTCATGGTCACTGTGGAGGAGCTGCAGAGATCCACAGCTCAGGAAAATCTGTCCACAGAACTGCTATTAGTTGTGTACTCCACAAATCTGGCCTTTAGGGAAGAGTGGCAAGAGGAAATAAATTTTTGAAGGCAAGCCATAAAGTCTTGTTTGCAGTTTGCCACAAGCCATGGAGGGGACACTTCAAACATGTGGAAGAAATTGTTATGATAAGATAAGAGATGATTTTTTTGGGCCTAAATGCAAAATGCTACGAGTGGTGGAAAACTATCACCGTGAACACACCATCCCCCTATGTGAAACATAAAGGTGGCAGCATAATGCTGTGAGGATGCTTTTCTTCCGCAGGAACAGGGAAGCTTGTCAGAGTTGATGGGAAGATGGATAGAGCTAAGTACAGGGCAATCCTAGAGGCAAACCTGGTAGAGGCTGCAAAATACTTGAGACTGAGTTTTACCTTCTAGTAGAATAACGACACTAAACATACAGCCAGAATGGTTTAAATCAAAGCATATTCATGTGTTATAATTGTCCAGTCAAAGTCCAGAACTAAATACCTTTGAGAATCTTGGTTCACAGATGCTCTCCATCCAATATGACTGAGCTTCAGCTATTTTGCAAAGAAGAATGGACAAAAGTTTCAGCCAATCTAGATATGCAAAGCTGCTAGAGACATACCCCTAAAGTGTTGCAGCTATAGTTGCAGAGAAAGGTGTTCCTACAAAGTATTGACTCAGGGGGCTGAATACAAATGCGCACCACACTTTCCAGATTTTTATTTATACAAATGTTGAAAACCATAATTTTCTTTTCACTCCACACATACGGTACTCGCTACTTTGTGTTGGTCTATCACATAAAATCCCAATAAAATACATTTAAGTTTGTGGATGTAACATGAAAAAATTTGGAAAACTTGAAGGAGTATGAATACTTTTTCAAGGCACTGTACATTTAAAAGTTCACAGAACTCCTTAATGGGGTTGTCCAGGATTACCTTAAATTTTACCCCCCCCCCCCTCCTTCCCCGACCTGTGTAGGGCAGCAAAATAGAGGCACTTTGTCTTCACAATGCTTCTGTCACCACATTTAAACTTTATGCATGGATGGGGTCACATGCCATGTTGTAGCATATGACAGGCTGCAATGCTGACATGTCTCCAATAGGCATATAACTGCAGTCATGTGCAGTTTGGGGAACATGTCACTGCTTTGGTCAGTCATTGGGTGCATTGGCACATATGACATTGTACATGCTGGAGGTTTACATGCAGGTATAAAAAATAGTGGTGGCCTCCAGAGCCAGACCCAAGTAGCGACTACTAGGGGTGACCAACTGTCATATGCAATGGCTTCCCCCATCATGTCACCAGCAGTTGGGAAAAAGTGTCATTCCACAGAAAAAGCAGAATTTAAGCGCTCGCCACGAGGGCTCCATGTTCGGACCAATTATCAGTTCCCAAACAGAACCTGGATATGTCGCTAAAGATGAAGTCTGTGGCAGTCCAAATTTCTTGTTCAGCACAACACTGTAAACGTAAGCGACAGTGACTGGCTGTCATTGGCAGGACACATTAAGTGGAGCAGTGACACCAAGTTTCCTTCTGCTAAGCACCTGGAAATGGTCCAGGCATAGACAGGGCTGTGTGATGAAGGAGCCACCTGTGTCTGGGTGGTGGACAGCAAAACTGTAGGAGTTGCTCAAGCTTGTAAGCAGATGAAAATAGTCCTCTCTACTAATGGTCTCTCTACTTCCTAACAACTAGGTCAGAATGGCCTAGATGGTGGACAATTTGTTAAAATGACCATCCAGCTTCTCTCAGACCAATGATGTATCCCTTTCAAAGTCAGTCAACTTGGCAAAATGTCCTATAGCGGTGAATGGAGAGGTGGCACTGCACTCTTCATTTACTTCCATGGGAGTTCTGGAAATAGCTGAGTGCACTCACTTGGTTCTTTTCTGAACTCTCTTAGAAGTGAATGGAGAGCACACCTGCATATCTTTCACTTTGGGGCCCTGTTCTAAAGAAATCAATATGCCACCAATGAGTGAGCAACACTAGAGATGAGCAAAGTTTTCCAAAATTTGATTCAGCTGCTTCACCAAATTTCGTCAAGAAATTTGATTTGTTACTGATTACTTCCTAAATGAATAGCATTCCATTGTATGGAGTGGGTGCAATGATAGGAACTGCGATCGCTCCACCCCCATCATTTAACCACTCAGATGCCACTTTCATCATTGATCGTGTCATCTGAGAGTCACACATATCCTATCAGGGGGTTAATCAGGGGTTAAAACAAAATAATATATACACTCACCTCATCCATTTGATCTCCGAGAGGCCATCACCACCATCTTGAATTGAAGAAAACCCATCAATGATGATGTCACAATCTTTCACTTGGGGGGCCCTGTACTAGAGATATCAATATGCCACCAATGAGTGACCAACACTAGAGATGAGCAAAGTTTTCCAAAATTTGATTCAGCTGCTTCACCAAATTTCGTCAAGAAATTTGATTTGTTACTGATTACTTCCTAAATGAATAGCATTCCATTGTATGGAGTGGGTGCAATGATAGGAACTGCGATCGCGCCACCCCCATCATTTAACCACTCAGATGCCACTTTCACCGTTGATCGCGTCATCTGAGAGTCACACATATCCTATCAGGGGGTTAAAACAAAATAATATATACACTCACCTCATCCATTTGATCTCCGAGAGGCCATCACCACCATCTTGAATTGAAGAAAACGCATCAATGATGATGTCACTGCGATCGCCCAGTGTGATGACATAGTGATGTCATACATCTGCTCATGCGATAATTGGTGCATTTTCTTCAATCCGGATGGGCACAACGGTCTCTTTGCGCTCAAATGGATGAGGTTGGTATGTTTTTGTTTCCACTTTGTTAACTTTTACGCCTGCCAGTGGATGACACTGGACAATAAATGTTGCACAAACAGTGCAGGCTAAGTTTACATCCCCTTATTAGTTGACTTAATTTCCGCCAGAAGTATGCACAAAAATGTTTCCACATTTTTGCCTTACATTGCTGCATCTTAAACCCTGCTCCCTTTCCAGATAGGCCATTTCTTTTTTTCTGCTAAGTCACTCCCCCTTTCTGGATGAGTCATATAAAGCCTAAATGAGTCTAAAACACTTAAAGGGGTTATCCCATGAAAATATCACTAAGAAATTAATAGGGTATGCAAGAAAATACTTCTTTTTTTTTTTTTACATTACATGTTCCTCTCTGGTAACACCATCTGCTGTCTGCAATCTTTCTGGTCCACCTTCTCCTGCATTTAGTGGGGGACTAACATACTGTACGTACTGAATTGTTTCCCTGCTCCTTTCCTCCTCTCAGTGGTATAGTGATCTCTTAGAGAATTGACTAAGACATCATTCAATAATATAGTTATACCTCTCTAGATAGGGGCTATAGTCTTCTTTCTATGCAGGGGAGGAAGGGGTCCACACAAGCTAATTGCAATGCATTGCTGGGAGATTTAGGTGCTTGGTTGTACATGTGGCAAGCTGCTGCTTTCCCACAGAACAGGACGAATGTTCTCTAGATAAAATGAGTTAAAACAGAAAATAGGTGAATTTTGCACTGACCTTATAAGGTCAGGAGATCAGATATAAGGCTTTACATGAGCCATCAGCTAACGGAAGCCAGAAGCGTCAGTCTGCAAACAAAATATGGCAGCACACTGTTGCACATGCAAACAATGAAACTAGGGATTAGGAATTATTTTGGATTGCATTTTTACTATACTTATTACACATGAAAAATAGAAACTCTTTGCGCACATTGTTGATCAAACATGTGTCAGGCCTTCTACAATCTTCAAGGTGGCGTTTGCAAATGGGCACCTAACACTAACAGAACTTCCTTTCCTAAGCCTAACATAAGTCTACGATGATCAGGGCGGTATAGGAACCAATCACTTGTGAAGTAAGGCGCTAAACAAAATAACAATGCTTTATTAAGTCTCTCAATAAAAAAAAATCATGGAGGAAAGGATTCCCTTGATTATCAACACATTATGCACCTGTGACTTTGGATGTGCTATTCTAAATTTTTTTGCAGCTTGCAAAAGAATGATTTTTAAACCCATGTATCACAGAAACTGCTGACAATTTGTAATAAAGACCAGCTGAAAAAAAGATTTTAGCCCAAAATGAGTAAAGGGCAATAATAAAAAAAAATTCCCCAAAGGTATCCATAGCCTTTACGTTATACCTAATCTTTATTAAAACCTATTTTACATGTAATAAAAATTATATTTATAATAGACCGGTGTACAGATTCCAAAACGTGAACTTTAGGTACCTGTTTCGCTAGGAAAAGTTTAAAAAAATATTTAAAGTATATTACAAATATGCTTTTTATCACATGTACAGCATGTTTTAATAAGGTTAAAGTGAAAGTTTAGGTAATTTTCCCTAGTGAAAATGGAAGCATATTTCATATGCTGATCATTCTCACAGTATTTTATTATGCTGCAAAAAGTGACATATAGTAAGAACTAGCAGGATGCTTATTCTATGCTTCTTTTTTAAAGAGGTTAACAATATGTGATGTCATGTGGGAATATGATATTGAACCTTGGCATATAAATCTACTTCTGAACTAAAGCTGAACATAAATGTTTAAATATTAATAATGTTTTCCTTCCAATAACTACAAGATTCATATAAAAATGTTTTACTAGAATTCGTGACTAGTAATAAGTCAAATGTTGTAGCGCTGTCCACATTATCCCGCATCCAGACATCCCAGTTGTCTCATTAGTATTATGGCGTAGATGTAGGTTAAAAAAAAAAAATGGTCCCCTATGGCAATCTAAATGCCCTAAGGAAAGTTTATTCTTCACCCTAGTAGACGAAAAACAGAATTTCTCCCTAAAACCACAAATAAATGAGATCCTAAGCAATGTGCTACATTGTTTAGCATTCCCCATGAGGTTACAAGATATATTGTAAGATTCAAATACTTTATTAAATAGTACCATTGCCACAAGAAACATGTTTCACGCTTTAATTACTGCCCTTAAAAAAGATAGTGTAAAGCTTTATTATGTGTTGTGTAATAACTGTTATTTGTTGTGTGGTTCTTAAAAAAATAAAGTGTTATGCATTTTTATGGACTATTTTTATTGATTTAAAGCTAAACTGCTGAATATTTGTGATATTACATTAATCTTAAATCTAAAATTCTTCAGAAAATAAATAAATAAAATAAAATAAGAAAAGCACTTAATAGTGGACCTGTTCGGTAATATTTTACAAATAAAAGGAATGTTTAATATTTTTAATTTTAGTTTTGTAAATTAAAAGCGTGCTTAAAAATACTAAATAAATTATGTTTGGCGCCACCTGATTTTTTTTCTTTCTTATTTCTTTGTCCTGCTCACTGAGATGGCCACACATGCTGAAACTGCCCATCCTTAAACTGCCCTCTGAGCTGTAATAGGGAGAGCAACAAAGACATGCCCCCTGAGCTGCAGCAGAAAAGACACTCACCTTGAACAGTCAGCTTGATATAAATCTAGCAGAGCAATTAATTACACTAAAATAATTTAACATATCCTTACGGTTTTAGGTGTACCGGTGATAGAGCACCTCCATCCATACTGACCGTCTGGTGAGCCACAGAAACCCTTCTATCAATTAATTACACTGTATCATAATCTAGATGGCATGGAGGTAAACAATGAAGAGGATGCAGTGATTGGTGTGGCTGCCAGAAGTAGGACTCCCACCCATCTGACATTGAGAACAAAATACGTTTTATATGCCATCTTTATTGTGTTAAAGTATTGAATATCTTTGCTATTACATTAATCTTAAATCTAGAATTCTTAATAGAGCATTCAAAAAATCATTAAGAATAAAATAAGTAAAGCATTTATTGACAAATTTGTTTGCTAGTGTTCGATGAATAAAGGGAAAGCGTCATATTTTTAATTTAGCTTTTGTGAATTAAAGGGGTTGTCTGGTGAGATATTGATGACCTATCCTATCAGATTGGTGGGCGTCCGGATCCGGCTCCAGTCACCATGTCAGTCAGTTGGGACAAACGGCTCTAATAACACTGCATCACCACTACAGTCTAGATGGCATGCAGGTAAACAGCATATTAGCATTATTAGCAGGGGGTGTCAGTAGGCAGACCCCCGCCAGTCTAATATTGATGACCTATTCTGAGGATAGGTCATCAACATTATGAAACCAGTAAAATTATTTAATTATAAGTATGTAGAAGATAAATAATTGGTTTGTTATTCTGCAATCTAGCTATTTATTTTGTATTTTTAAAAACTTCCCTGGGGCTTTCTTATTGGAGACATAATTCCTTCCTATATTGTCTACATAGAAATTACAGAAGGGTTTGTGTGTGTGTTTGGGCAGCTACACTGAATGGAAATGGTCACGTAAGCTTATAGTCTCAAAGATGAGATGGAAAACTGCCCCTCCTCCAGAGATCAGGGTATATTATACACAGTTGAGATACATTATTATGACCACCAGATAATATCCATTGTAAATGTCATGTGAAGCATAGACAGCAGCTAGATGAGCTGGGAGTGAAGATCCTAGATCCAGGTACTCTGTCTGGAGCCATACTGACCGCAGTGCATCCCAAAGCTCTGAACACAACTATTGAGGGGATCCCACAGATGTTCAATTGGGTTCAGGTCTAGGGAATTATGGAGCCGGGGTAATACTTGCAAGTCTTGGTCGCGCTTTTCCAACAAATGTCAGATATTGTCTAGCCATGTGACATGTGGCATTGACTTCCGGGAAGATCCCATCTAGCCCAGGGATTAAAATCTGCATGTATGGGTACGTGATCTGCAAGGATGGATTCATACCCAAATCAGTTGAGAGTGCCTTTCACATGGAGGACTGGGACCAGATAATGCCATGAAAACAATCCCCAGACCACAGCGCAGCCACCACCATCTTGTGTTCTTCCAGCAATGTTTGCAGGGTGTTTGTTCTCTGATGTTTCTCGTCTGACATGCAAATGTCTATCTGCTTGATGAAGCAGAAAACGTGACTCGTTGGAGAAGGCAACCCTTTGTAAATTAGCAGAGGTCCGATACTGATATTACCGTGAAAACTGAAGCCTTTTTAGTCAAGGCAACTTTACTACCAGATGTGCTCTGACCATCTGTCTGCTTTAGACCCCTATACTCGCAAAGGTTCGCTGAACTTTTGTTTTAGACACATGTCCAGTAGATCCTTGGTTCATTTTGGTTATGTCCCTTCATAGCCGATGTTCACCTGTCACATCAATGGCGCATTACGCTCCACAATCTCCATGTCGCTAATTTGAAATAGTGACATTTTTCCACTCACGATGGCTTTCACCACAGCAGCCCATGAACAGTTTCTGTGTTGCTATTATCTAGGACTGCGATACCATTTATGGTAAGCTGCACCCCACACCTTAAGGAATTCATATTAACATAATAATTAGGCACACATGTAAAGGACCCTCATTTCACTGCTACCCCTCCTGACATGTCTGCTTTAGTAACTACTTGTATTCACAAAGAAATAATTCTGGTACATCTTTTCTCAAAACTCTGAGCTTTGCAGATCTTCTACTATTTTTATTTGAAATGTAGGAATAGATCAGAAACTGGGTGTTATCATTGCTCTTGTCAAAGGGGCATGTTCCCACTAGTATTGAGCGCGAATATTCGAATATCAAATTTTTTTTTTGCGAATATCGGCACTTCGCTAATTCGGGAATATTTCGAATATAGCACTATAAATTCGCTATTTTGAATATTCTTTTTTTTTTTTTTTTTTATTGTTATATTTTTTTATTTCCCACTTCCCAAAAGTAGTTCTTACCTGTCCTGAGGATTCCTGGCTTCCTGGCTGCTCCAGTCAGTGCTCGTTGCCGCTTCTGCCAACTTCCGTGCTCATGGAGCGTCCCCATCACCATGGGAACGCCTCCATACTAGAATGTACTGTCGGATGTGAGAATTAAGTTGAAATCGCAATTTGATTATTATAACTTGAATTAATCTAATTGCGATTTCAATTTAGCACTGCTATATTCCATATTTGTTAACTTCGTTAATTCTAGCAAGCAGACCCATTAGACCCACTAGAAACATTATAACTTGAAGTAATCGCATTGCGATTTCAACTTAGACCTGGTTTACTATGGTTGGCTTGGTAGAATTAGCGAAGATGACGAATATGACGAATGTATTCGTCATATTCCTCAAAACGAAGATAATGAAGTATTCGCCATCTTCGTTTTAGCTCCATATTCGTCAACTTCGCTAATTCTAGCAATCAAATATGAAAGTTGACTAGAGACAGCTAAGTTTTTAATTCGCTATGCAATAATATTACTTAGCTTTTTTTTAAATAAATAAAATAATTATAATACTTGATAATTATTATAATTATTCTATTTATTAAAAAAAAGCAAAGTAATATTATCGCATAGCGAATTAAAAACTTAGCTGTCTCTAGTCAACTTTCCTATTTGATTGCTAGAATTAGCGAAGTTGACGAATATGGAGCTAAAACGAAGTCGGAGAATACTTCGTTATCTTAGTTTTGAGGAATATGACGAATACATTCGTCATATTCGTCATCTTCGCTAATTCTACAGGGTGGGCCATTTATATGGATACACCTTAATAAAATGGGAATGGTTGGTATTAACTTCCTGTTTGTGGCACATTAGTATATGTGAGGGGGGAAACTTTTCAAGATGGGTGGTGACCATGGCGGCCATTTTGAAGTCGGCCATTTTGAATCCAACTTTTGTTTTTTCAATAGGAAGAGGGTCATGTGACACATCAAACTTATTGGGAATTTCACAAAAAAAACAATGGTGTGCTTGGTTTTAGCGTAACTTTATTCTTTCATGAGTTATTTACAAGTTTCTGACCACTTATAAAATGTGTTCAATGTGCTGCCCATTGTGTTGGATTGTCAATGCAACCCTCTTCTCCCACTCTTCACACACTGATAGCAACACCGCAGGAGAAATGCTAGCACAGGCTTCCAGTATCCGTAGTTTCAGGTGCTGCACATCTCGTAACTTCACAGCATAGACAATTGCCTTCAAATGACCCCAAAGATAAAAGTCTAAGGGGGTCAGATCGGGAGACCTTGGGGGCCTTTCAACTGGCCCACGACGACCAATCCACTTTCCAGGAAACTGTTCATCTAGGAATGCTCGGACCTGACACCCATAATGTGGTGATGCACCATCTTGCTGGAAAAACTCAGGGAACGTGCCAGCTTCAGTGCATAAAAGGGAAACACATCATCATGTAGCAATTTCGCATATCTAGTGGCCTTGAGGTTTCCATTGATGAAGAATGGCCCCAGTATCTTTGTACCCCATATACCACACCATACCATAATTTTTTTTGTTCCAACAGTCTTGGAGGGATCTATCCAATGTGGGTTAGTGTCAGACCAATAGCAGTGGTTTTGTTTGTTAACTTCACCATTCACATAAAAGTTTGCCTCATTACTGAACAAAATCTTCTGCGTAAACTGAGGGTCCTGTTCCAATTTTTGTTTTGCCCATTCTGCAAATTCAGTGCGCCGATCTGGGACATCCTCGTTGAGATGCTGCAGTAGCTGGAGTTTGTAAGGGTGCCATTTGTGAGTAGCTAATATCCGCCGAAGGGATGTTCGACTAATGCCACTCTCCAGTGACATGCGGCGAGTGCTACGCTGTGGGCTCTTGCTGAATGAAGCTAGGACAGCCACTGATGTTTCTTCATTAGAGACAGATTTCATGCGTCTACATTTTGGCAAATCCAACACTGAACCAGTTTCACGAAACTTAGCAAGCAGTTTGCTAACTGTAGCATGGGGGATGGTTGGTCTCGTAGGGTGTCTTGCATTGAAATCTGCTGCAATGACCCGGTTACTGCGTTCACCAGACATCAACACAATTTCTATCCGCTCCTCACGTGTTAACCTCGGCGACATGTCAATGGCTGTAAACAAAGAGAAACTTGTAAATAACTCATGAAATAATAAAGTTACGTTAAAACCAAGCACACCATTGTTTTTCGTGTGAAATTCCCAATAAGTTTGATGTGTCACATGACCCTCTTCCTATTGAAAAAACAAAAGTTGGATTCAAAATGGCTGACTTCAAAATGGACGCCATGGTCACCACCCATCTTGAAAAGTTTCCCCCCTCACATATACTAATGTGCCACAAACAGGAAGTTAATATCACCAACCATTCCCATTTTATTAAGGTGTATCCATATAAATGGCCCACCCTGTACTTTCTAACATTGAAAGTATATTATAGTGCATTTGTATTAAGCAGCAGTTGTGTGCAGTTCTGCTGCAATACTGCAGCTAGATAGAGGGACAAACACTATTGTAATAACTAATTGCAACTGGTGTGACATACCTGTTGCCCCCCCAAAAAAAAATGATTGAGGGTTTGTGATATCTATAATATACCTTCTAACATAAAAAAGTATATTATAGTGCATTTATATTGTTTAGCAGTTGTGTGCGGTTCTGCTGAGATATCACAGCTAGATAGAGGGACAAACGCTTTTGGAATAACTAATTGCAACAGGTGTGATATACCTGTTGCCCCCCCCCAAAAAAAACTGATTGAGGGGTGTGATATACCTATAATATACCTTCTAACAGAAAGTATATTATAGTGCATTTGTATTGTTTAGCAATTGTGTATGGTTCTGCTGAGATATCGCAGCTAGATAGAGGGACAAACGCTATTGGAATAACTAATTGCAACTGGTGTGATATACAGTGGGGCAAAAAAGTATTTAGTCAGCCACCAATTGTTCAAGTTCTCCCACTTAAGTGGTGCGATATACCTGCTTCCACAAAATACTGATTAAGAGGTTTTATATACCTGCTTCCACTAAATACTGATTGAGGGGTGTGATACACCAGCTTACACTAAATATTGATTAAAGGGGTTTTCTCATCTCAGACAATGTGGGCATATCGCTAGGATATGCCCCCATTGTCTTATAGGTGTGGGTCCCACCACTGGGACCCGCACCTATATCGAGATCGGAGCCCTGAAAGTGAAGGAGAGCATGGTGGCATGCGCAGCCGTCCTCCATTGATTTCTATGGGGCCGCCAAAAATAGGCTCGGCTATTGCTGTCTGCCCCATAGAAATAAATGGGAGCATGGGCCGTGCATGCACGGCACACTCCCATTCACTTCTATGGGAGAGGTGGGGATTAGCGCTTGGTGGTGGACGGACCCAGGGATATCTGGGGTCCTCCAGCCACAATGCTCCCCGCTCTGGTCTCGATATAGGTGTGGGACCCGCACCTATCAGACAATGGGGCATATCCTAGCAATATGCCCCCATTGTCTAAGATGGGAATACCCCTTTAAGGGGTTTGATATACTGGCTTCTAGAAAATACTCACTAAGGGGTTCTGTATACCTGTTTCCACAAAATACTGATCAAGGGGATAGATATACCGGCTTCCACCAAATATTTATTGAGGCCTGCGATACACTGGCTTCCACAAAATATTAAGGGGTTTGATATATCAGCTTCCAGCAAATACTTAAGGGGTTCTATATAACTGTTTCTACAAAATACTGATAGAGGGGATTGATATACCGGCTTCCACCAAATATTTATTGAGGCCTGCGATACACCGGCTTCCACCAAATATTAAGGGGTTTGATATACCAGCTTCCAGCAAATACTTAAGGGGTTCTATATACCTGTTTCCACAAAATACTGATAGAGGGGATTGATATACCAGCTTCCACCAAATATTGATTGAGGCCTTCCAATATACCTGAAAATATCCGATGTAGGATAGACTGTCTTTACTTGACAGACTATCTGTTAGCTCTGTAGTCTCAAATAAACGTTATATTGTGAACTGAGTGTACCATGTGAGATAAAATAATACGTAGCTTTTATTAATCTCTTTTAAAATGAGTGAGACAGTGTTACTAAAATTATTGCCCTAGTGGGGGCTAGGCGGTTTTATGATAGGAGTAGCTTCTTGGTGAGATCAACAGATATTACTCCTGTACAGCTTAGCCAAATTGTCTCTGACCCTAACTCTAGTCTTGAGTGGGGAGATTGGCTAACTGGCTGTAGTCGGAGAATTTGCCCTGAAAAGAGCGACCCCAGCCGCTGGAACCTTGGGCCTGATCTGTATAGCCCTTCCTCTAATAGCTGACTGCAAGTTCTATCCGACGCATTTCCCCATAATACAATGGCTCATCAGGGAGCGATCAGTGCAGTGGCAGAGCCTCTTCATATAAAATGTCAATGGCAGCTTGCTAAAGGATTCTGTCTCCTTTTGTAGTTCTAGCCCCGCCCCTCAGGCAGCGCTCAGGCAATCCCTGCGAGGCAGAGGAGGGCCAATGGTCAGTTCTAAACTGTCCTGACCCGCCCCGCCTACTGGGAGTGATGCTTAACCAGGGGCGGACTTGTTTCCATGGGGATCTTACTACGCGTCCCTGGCAGAATCACTTGCAGCTCACTTCCTGTTTTTATCAGCGCTGTTAAAGCAGTGACAGCGCTGGTGATGATCGGACTCATCCAGTGGCTCTAAACAGTTGATCTTAGTATACTTAACGAGCTGTTAAGTATGATTATCCTGTGTATATAGGTCAACTGATCATTCTCCTTACCGCCCACTTCCTATTTACATCAGCGCTGTCAGAGGACTGTCAGCGCCGATCATAATCAAGCTCATCTAGTGATTTAAGGTAGTCAACCTATATGTTGTAGTCTCAATCCATGTTTAAGTGGGATTAGTATATGCAAATGCCCCAAAAATATTATCCATCCATGCGATCATATTGAAAGGTTATTGCTGGCTTAGTCTAGTCAGATGTACCCTTTTGTATAGCAAATCTGCAAATCAGTATGAGGGATCCAGCCTGAGGGATCCGATAATTACCAACATATATAATGACAGCTTATTGATGCTGTTGATGTCACGTATGTGTGTGTGCCAGCCTATGAACGGTATTATTATGTGGCTGACATTATCCTTACACAGTGGGGGCAGGAATTGATATATTCTGGGATAATATAGCCCATGAACCAGTTTGTGGGGATTTTTCTATAGATGACACTTCAGACAGGACTGAGTCCCACCCATACATAGTGGTCAGTCTAAAAGGTCATCATTGAAGGAATGACTTGAAGGAGAGATATTCATTCAAGGCATTCGGCGTGACCGTTTTTAGCTTGAAAATCCATTTGGATTCTGCCTTCAAGATTTTATTATCCCAATCCCCCCCTCTTCTAGGTTGGGGGATATGTTGGATGCCCACAAATTTAAGGCATGATGCATCCCCTCTGTGAACTTGATTTATGTGCCTCGCCACCGACGTATCTTTTTCTTTGGCAATGTCATTATAATGATCCCTTATATGGCGTCTAAACTCCCTTTTGGTCTTGCCCACATAATCTAGAGGGCATGTGCACTGTGCCAAATAAACTACTCCTACTGTCACCCAATTTATAAAATCCCGGATGTCATACTCGATTCCCGTGTGTGAGCTCCTAAATTTTTTGATTGATGGAATTAACTTGGCTACAGGCCGCACATTTACCACATTTAATCATGCCCAGTGGTCTTCTTGACAGCCAATTCCCCGTTGGTTGTGGGGGTTGGAAGTGGCTGTTAACCAGCCTGTCTCTTAGACTCAGTCCTTTTCTAAAGTTGATCTGTGGATATGTTCCAATCACCTCTTTCAGGTCTGGATCCACGCATAAAATGTCCCAATATTTGGTTAGTGTCTGTCTGATTTCTGCGTGTGCGTTATCATACGTTCCGATGACTCTGATCTGTCTATTTGATGACTGTTCTATCTCTGCTGTTTTCTTGGGGACCAGAAGCGACTTTTTGCTCTGCATGCTGATTCAAATGCAGACCTGAGGATGCCATCAGGGTATCCCCTGTCCCTGAACCTTGTTCTTAAATCATTGGCTTGCAGTTTGAATTTCTTCATGCTAGAACAATTGCGACGTAGCCGAAGGTATTGACCCTTTGGTATACCTTTACGTAGGGAGTTGGGAATGTGCACTCTCCCAACGGAGTAGGCTATTCGTCCCGGTTGTTTTTCGGAAAACTGATGTCCTAATGTTATTATCTGGGCCCCTCTCGATCGAAACATTGAGAAACGGAGGTGAATCTCAGTCCTAAATCATTTATGTTAATGATTTTCACAAACTCTGTGAATGACCGCTCTGTGCCTCTCCAGAGTACGTACACGTCGTCTATGAATCTGTCATGCCCCACTCTGACGATGTGCGGAGGTCGGCCAGGATTGCAGCACAAGTTTAGTGTTTGTTTTGGAGTCGTGCTGGATCCGCCCCTCATCAGGTGCACTGGGTGGAGTCATTAGTTTAAATAGCTCCTCTGCCCAGTGCCCTGAGCGGATTATATTCATTATTGTGATCTTGGAAGCTAGGAAGGAAGGTTGGCTGTCTGCTCCAGCTCAGGAAGATAAGTGTTGTTTCTAGTTGGTTGTTTTGTGTCCTCTTTCCCATCCAGGTTCTGTGCGAGCAGGCTGCTCCTATTTCTCACTTCACCATCTCAGGGAATTCAGGGTTTTGTCAGCCCAGGCACGGGGACATCTCAGATCTACCTTCAAGATCTGTAGATGGGCTGAGCAGTGCAGAGAAAGAGGTCAGGGATTAGCTAGGAGGTGACCCTTCCCCTGTCTCTCGACCAGAGCCTGGTTGGTTCGTTATCTGTCATACTGAGTGCACGCCCGCCGTGACATTATAATCCGCCATACTGTGACTGCCATCACTCAGCGCTTTTGTGATGGCGTCAATTGATGCACTGGTTGACCGCATGCAGGATTTATCCCTAGAGGTTGCGGATCTGCGTGGTACGGTCACACAGTGTCAGAGGTTTCTGGCATCAGGTACAGGTCAAATTGGTGGGGAGCCTAAAGTCGCTCTTCCCGACAGATTTACAGGGAGTACGGATGATTTTTTCCGCTTTAAAGAGTCATGCAAATTGTACTTTCGACTGCGTCCATTTTCGTCAGGTAATGAGGATCAGAGGGTTGGTATCATCATGTCTCTGCTTAAAGGGGACGCTCAATCCTGGGCTTTTTCTCTGCCGCCCGGTTCTCTGGCTCTCCGGTCAGTGGAGGAATTTTTCCAAGTCCTGGGATTGATTTACGATGACCCAGATCGGGTCTCGATGGCAGAATTGAAATTGCGTAACTTACTGCAGGGTGAACATACTGCAGAGGGTTACTGTACAGAGTTTAGGAGGTGGGCTACTGAGTCGGGGTGGAACGACCCCGCGTTACGTAGTCAGTTTTGTCAGGGGTTATCTGAAAGGTTGAAGGATGCCCTGGCTTTTCATGAGTATCCAGATACTTTAGAGAATGCAATGTCTTTGGCTATACGGTTGGATAGACGTATCCGAGAGAGGGGTAAGGGTCCCTCCGTGCAGGGGATCCCTCCTGCGTGTGGTTTTGTTTCTTCTTCTGCCCAGGGTGATATTGCTTATAACTCTGGAGTAGCGTAGGAACCCATGCAATTGGGTCAGATTTCTTGCCATTCTGATAGTAGAGACTTTAGGAAATTGCACAAACTATGTTACTTTTGTGGAAAGAGGGGTCATTTTATTTTTTCTTGTCCTCATGTTAAATCACAGGTGGAAGAGAAAAGGAAAAAAGAAAAAAAAAAACTCCCTCACACTTGGTTGTATGAATGGTGTGGTGGAGCAGACAGGTATGCAAGCTCCCTGCAGTTCCCGTTTTCTCCTTTCAGCTATGGTGGCGCTAGAGTCAAAAAATGTGTTTGTTGATGTATTCCTTGATTGTGGTGCTGGGGTAAACCTAATTGACTTTCTTTTTCTTCAAGGCCTGGGACTAAGTACTTGCACGTTAGAGAACGAGATTCGTGTTTTTGCAATTGATTCTTCCCCTCTTTCTCAAAGGAGTCTCACTCACATTGTTCATGGTATTCATTTAAGGGTGGGTGATTCACATGCTGATATTATTTCTTGTTTTGTCATGAAGGATTTGCCAGCTCCTATAGTTTTGGGGTTGCCATGGTTGATTAGACATAACCCAATTATAGACTGGCAAGCGAAACAAATCACTGGTTGGAGCGAGTTTTGTTCGGACAATTGTCTGGTCACATCTATTTCTGAAGTGTCCATTACGGCTCTACCTCCGTATCTCTCGGATTTTGCGGATGTTTTTTCGGAGGGTGGGGCTCAGGAATTGCCCCCTCATCGGGACTATGATTGTCCAGTTAATCTCATTCCTGCTGCCAAGTTGCCAAAGTCTCGGCTTTACAACCTCTCTCAACCCGAAAGAGAGGTCATGCGAAAGTATGTCGCCGAGAGTTTGGCAAAGGGTCATATTAGACCATCTAAGTCTCCAGTGGCAGTAGGTTTGTTCTTTGTGAAGAAAAAAGATGGATCACTGAGACCGTGTTTGGATTTCCGGGAGTTGAACCGTATTACAGTCCGGGATCCATATCCCCTGCCCTTGATCTCTGATCTTTTTGATCAGATTGTTGGAGCCAAGGTGTTCTCCAAGTTGGATTTGAGAGGAGCCTACAATCTGATCAGGATCAGGGAGGGGGATGAGTGGAAAACGGCCTTCAATACGCACAAGGGTCATTTTGAAAACCTGGTGATGCCTTTTTGGTTGACGAACGCGCCAGCAGTATTTCAGCAATTCGTCAATGACATTTTTCATCACTTGGTGGGGAGGTTCGTAGTAGTTTACCTGGATGACATTTTAATTTATTCTCCTGATCTGAAGACCCATCAGGATCATGTGAGACAGGTTTTGACGATCCTTTGGGAGAATAAGTTGTATGCCAAATTGGAGAAATGTTTGTTTGCGGTGCAAGAGCTTCCGTTCTTGGGATACATGCTTTCTGATTCCGGTTTTCGTATGGACCCCGAAAAGGTCCGGGCGGTTCTGGAGTGGGACCGACCAGAGAATCAGAAAGCTTTGATGCGGTTCTTGGGGTTTACAAATTATTATAGGAAATTTATTTCGAATTATTCTACCCTAGTAAAACCTCTTACTGATATGACCAAGAAGGGCGCCGATGTCTCTGTCTGGTCGGATGAGGCGTTGCAGGACTTTTCGGCTGTTAAGGAGCGTTTTGCGTCCGCTCCCATTCTGGTGCAGCCGGATGTGTCTCAACCATTCGTAGTGGAGGTTGATGCATCAGAGGTGGGGGTTGGGGCGGTGCTGTCACAGGGTTCATCTCCTGGCAAGTGGGTCCCATGTGCCTTCTTCTCCAAGAAGCTCTCGGTTGCCGAGAGGAATTATGATGTTGGAGATAGAGAGTTGTTGGCTATCAAGTTGGCCTTTGAGGAATGGCGCCACTGGTTGGAGGGGGCGTCTCACCCCGTTACGGTGTATACTGACCATAAGAATTTGGCTTACCTGCAATCTGCCAAGCGTCTGAACCCTAGGCAGGCCAGATGGTCACTTTTTTTTACCAGGTTCAATTTCGTGGTTACCTTTCGCCCAGGGGTCAAGAACGTCAAGGCTGATGCCTTGTCTCGCAGCTTCCCTGGGGGAGGTGATTCAGAACATCCAGCGCCGATTTTGGCGGATGGAGTGGTGGTCTCCGCTCTGTACCCTGAATTGGAGATGGAGGTGTTGGGAGCTCAGGAGGGGGCTCCTGGTTCGTGTCCCCCAGGGAGGTTGTTTGTTCCTGAGGGCCTACGATACAAGGTGTTTAAGGAACATCACGATACTGTTCTCGCTGGACATCCTGGTGGTAAGTCCACCTGTGATCTGGTGTCCCGGAGGTTCTGGTGGCCAGGTTTGCGTAAGAGTATTGAGAATTACGTGGCAGCTTGTGAAACCTGCGCTCGGTCTAAGGTTGCTCATACTCGACCGCCTGGTTCACTTCTTCCATTGTCTATTCCATCTCGTCCTTGGACACATTTGTCCATGGACTTTATTACGGACCTACCGAGTTCCTCCGGGAGAACAGTGATTTTGGTGGTAGTCGATCGTTTCAGTAAAATGGCTCACTTTATACCACTAACAAGTCTGCCTAACGCTAAGACTCTTGCGCAGATTTTTGTGGATAATATTGTTAAATTGCACGGTATTCCTTCGGATATTGTCTCTGATAGGGGCACGCAGTTTGTCTCCAGGTTTTGGAGGGCGTTCTGCTCTCGACTTGGCATTCAACTTTCTTTCTCGTCGGCTTTTCATCCACAGTCGAATGGTCAGACGGAGCGTACCAATCAAAACCTGGAGACCTACTTGAGGTGCTTTGTGGCTGAGAATCAGGAGGACTGGTCCTTGTTCTTGCCCTTAGCAGAATTTGCATTGAATAACCGTAGGCAGGAGTCCACGGGTAAGTCACCATTTTTTGGCGCATATGGTTTCCATCCTCAGTTTGGTACCTTTTCTGGGTCTGGTTCCTCCGGGATGCCAGAGGAGGAGAGATTCTCTTCTGCTTTATCCTCTATCTGGCGGGGGATTCAAGGGAATTTGGAGAGGATGGGTGAGAGGTATAAACGAATGGCTGACAGGAGACGTGTGACTGGTCCGGACCTGTGTGTGGGTGATTTGGTGTGGTTGTCCACTAGGAATATCAAGTTGAGAATGCCATCTTGGAAACTGGGTCCAAGATTTGTTGGTCCATATAAGATTTCTGCTGTGATCAATCCTGTGGCATTTCGACTTGATCTGCCGCAGACTTGGAGGATCCACGATGTCTTCCACAAGTCTTTACTAAAAAAAATATGTTAAACCGGTGGTACCATCGCCATTGCCTCCTCCTCCTGTTCTGGTCGAGGGAAACTTGGAGTTCGAGATCTCCAGGATACTCGACTCGAGAGTTCTGCGGGGTTCCCTCCAGTAGCTGGTTCACTGGAGGGGATACGGTCCTGAGGAGAGGATGTGGGTTCCGGCGTCAGATGTCAATGCCAGCCGTCTGGTGAGGGCCTTTCATAGGTCCCATCCGGATAAGGTTGGTCCAGGGTGTCCGGAGGTCACCCGTAGAGGGGGGGGGGGTACTGTCATGCCCCACTCTGACGATGTTCTGAGGTCGGCCAGGATTGCAGCATGAGTTTAGTGTTTGTTTTGGAGTCGTGCTGGATCCGCCCCTCATCAGGTGCACTGGGTGGAGTCATTAGTTTAAATAGCTCCTCTGCCCAGTGCCCTGAGCGGATTATATTCATTATTGTGATCTTGGAAGCTAGGAAGGAAGGTTGGCTGTCTGCTTTAGCTCAGGAAGATAAGTGTTGTTTCTAGTTGGTTGTTTTGTGTCATCTTTCCCATCCAGGTTCTGTGCGAGCAGGCTGCTCCTATTTCCCACTTCACCATCTCAGGGAATTCAGGGTTTTGTCAGCCCAGGCACGGGGACATCTCAGATCTATCTTCAAGATCTGTAGATGGGCTGAGCAGTGCAGAGAAAGAGGTCAGGGATTAGCTAGGAGGTGACCCTTCCCCTGTCTCTCGCCCAGAGCCTGGTTGGTTCGTTATCTGTCATACTGAGTGCACGCCCGCCGTGACAGAATCTATACCATAGAGCTATACTTTCATGCCACTGATTTAATAACTCAGACCATATGATATTGGCATCCCACAAGCCCAGGAGTAAATTTGCGTAAGATGGCTCACAGGGACTTCCCATCACGATACCCCTGAACTGGTGGCAGTAGTGGTCATTGAAAATAAAATAGTTCCTGGTTAGACAGATTTGTAGGAGATCCAGTATAAAGGTGTTGTGTGGTGACAGCCTTTTGTCCCTAGTGGACAGGTAGCTCTCTACAGCTCTCAGGCCTAGATGATGTTGAATTGAGCTGTAAAGAGCTTCCACAATATACCTGCATCCACAAAAACTGCTCTTCTATAGAGTCTTTGTCACAGAGTGATTTAAAAAATGACAGGAAGAGGAAGAGGCAGTCCATTCCGCAGGCGTGGTAGGGGTCGGGCAGGTGCCTAAGTGGAAAGTTGGAGAAGGCGCGTGCGATTACGTCAAAGGACGCATCAGAGTTGGTTGAGTGGCTCACTCAGCCTTCCACTTCTGCACCCTCCTCATCCTCTGTAACTGCACCCTCCTCACTCTTTGCTGTGTGCACCCTCACAGACACCACTACTACCATAGCCCCTCTACTTGAGTCAGAAGAATTCTTTTCCCATCCATTCCCAGACCTTAACGATGCACAGCCATTCTTGGCATCGGATCAGGAAGAGGAGGTGGCAACGGCCGCCACCCAGCGGTCTGACGACTGTACCCAGATCAGCCCAAGGACGGAGGTCCCTGCTGTTGCTGCCTACTCTCTAATGTCAGAGGTGGTGAAGGTGACGATGATGACGTGTCGATGGATGTCACGTGGGTGCCCACAAGAGAGGAAGAGGAGGGGAGTTCAGAGGGATAGACAGAGCAGCAGATAGGGGGTAGAATGAGGAGAAGCAGGCAGAACTCGCAGTGCACAGGAGGCAAAAAGCAGACTGCAAATGTATCTGCAGAGAGACATCCACCATGCGCAGTCACATCTGGCGCTCCCAGGACGCCGGCACATGGTTCCGCAGTGTGGGCTTTTTTTTAACGTATCAGCTGCTGACAATAATGTTGCCATCTGCAGCCTGTGCTGTCAACGCATAAGTCATGGTAAGCCCAACACTCACCTAAGGATGACTGCCTTAAGAAGCCACCGGGCCTCCCATCACTGAGCCCAGTGGGAGCAACACCGTCAAAACCCTCAAAGCCACACTCCCGGCACTCCACGTCCTACCTCTTCTCATTCTCCTCTCTCCTCCCGTTTGCTCTCCACTCCACCTTCCACCGTGCCATTGTTGCTTTAATCTGGCAAAAGGCAGGCTTCCGTGGCCCAAATGTTCGAACGTAAAAAGTTGATGATGCCGGATAACCCTCTTGCCCAATGGCTGACCGCTGGCTTGTCGGAACTGCTAGCCCCAAAACTACTGCCATATAAACTGGTGGACTCGGAGGCCTTTAGAAAATTTGTGGCCATTGGCACACCGCAATGGAAGGTCCCCGGAAGGAAATATTTCTCCCAGAAGAGCATCCCAGAGCTATATGGCCATGTGTAGCGGCAAGTGAATGTATCTCTGTCACACAGTGTCGGTGCCAAGATACATCTGACCACAGACACGTGGTCTAGCAAACACGGGCAGGGAAGGCACATAACTTTTACTGCCCACTGGGTGAACCTTCTGACTCGTGGCACCCCTGTGGATTTGATGTTACCGCCATGGATTGCATGCAAGCCTGCCTCTTCTTCTCCTCCTCCTATTCCATATTTCGTCTCCTCCTTGGCTGACTCCTCTTTTTCCACTGCTACCACCTCTTCCGCTGCACCCCCAAGCTCCCCAGAACCTATTCGATGTGCCAGGTGAGACGTTTCCATGCTGTGCTGCGGCTGTTGTGCCTGGAAGCCAAGAGTCACGCCCTGGAAGCCAAGAGTCACACCGGTCCTGCACTGCTTTCAGATCTGCGGTCGCAGGCCGATCAGTTGCTAACCCTGCTCAATTTAACAGTTGGTAAAGTGGTGTGCGACAACGGTGCTAATCTGCCGGGCACACTGAAACAGGGCAAAATGACACACATGCCGTGCATGGCACACGTCCAGCACTTAGTCGTGCAGCGATTCGTTGGCCATGTTAGAAGATCTTATACGGCCATGGCTCGCCTTGCTGATATTCAGCGGCGACATCACCTGCCCATCAGACGTCTGATTTGTGACAGCCCGGTGCGCCGGAACTCCACCTTGTATATGCTTGATAGGCTGCTCCAGCAGCAACGTGCCCTTAACGACTACCTGTATGAACCCTGCAGCAGGACAGGTTCTGGCAAGATTGTTTTTTTTTTCACCATGCCAGTGGCTGCTCATGCGCGATGCATGCACACTCCTGCAGCCATTTGATGAGATCACCAAACTGGTCAGTCACAACCAGGGCGCCATCAGTGACATTGTACCTTACGCCTTCTTTCTGGAGAGTGCCTTGCATCATGTCATTGATCAAGCCATCGAGGAGCAGGAGCTAGAAGATGAGGAAGTCGCAATGCTGAATGAATTCCCAGGGGGGCTACTACATCTGAGACATGTCAGGGGGAGTCTGAAGAGGAGTCAGAGGAGGATGTTGACTGGTGGGAGGAGGAGGAGGAGCAAGAAGAGCAGGTTTTAAACTTTTCAGGGATCCCTGGTGTTGTCTGTGGAAGGGGTGTGGAGACCAAGGACGACATTCTCCTTGGCGATGAGCAGGAACCAGGGCGCTCCACCACTTCCAATTTAGCGCAAATGGGGGCCTTTATGCTTCAGTGTTTGAAGAGGAACCCCTTTATACAAAGCATAAAGGGCAAGGACCAGAACTGGGCAACAACGTACTTAGACCCCCCGGTGCAAACAAAAATGGCGGATATGTTACCAGCATCACAGAGGGCTCAGAATGCAGCATTTCCAGGCCTTGCTGCGAGAGATGCTGCATTCTGCTGTTTGTGGGCGCTGGCAGAGGAATTTCCACCCACAGAGAAACAGTTGCAGGTACCAATCCTACCATGCATGCAAGAAGAGGGCGGTTTGAAGATGTGTTGGTCACTTCAGATATGAGATCATTCTTTTAGCCAACTCATTGACAGCCGCCCTCCGGATCTAGCGTCAGGGAACTCCTAGACCGACAGGTGTCCGACTACATCAGATAACGAACGATGTGGACTCTCTGAGAAGCGAGGTACCCCTGTACTACTGGGTGTGTCCTGTCCGAAACGATGTTCAGCGCAGCAGCGGGATAGTGACCGATAAGCACACTCGCCTACGGTAGCTCACGACAGTGTGGACTCTAAAAATGAATACCGCATTTATCTCGGAGGAATTCAAAACTTGTGATGACCACGTTTAACTGAATTTCCTCATGCCAGCCCACACATATTCGCCACCACACAGAATAAAGATTGGTCCCTGTCTTATGTAAATACAGCTGCATAAAAGGCCTTTTCTGTCCGGTGAATTCCTAATGTTAGGTTCCTGTACTCCACTTTCCTGCAGTAAAATTGGTATCCAATGACCGTCTAATATACCTCCAGCCACATAATCACTTTATCTTTTCCATATGGTGAATGCCTAATTTGTGGGGTCCTCGGAGGAATTCAACACCTATGACGACCATGTGTTATCAAATTTCCCCTATTATCATTTGGGGTTAATTCACGAGGGGGAATTTCGTTAGCCATGTTTTTATATTTTTAGTTCTTTTAAATACTGGTATATGTATTTGACATGTATTTGTACTGGCCTACAGTAAAATTGTTATCCAATGACCGTCTAATATATCTCCAGCCGCATAATCACTTGATCTTTTCTGTCCGGTGAATGCCTAATGTTTGGGACCTGTACTCCACAGGCCTGCAATAAAATTATTATCTAATGACCGCCTAATATACCTTCAGCCACATAATCATTTGATGTTTTGTGTCCGGTGAATGCATAATGTTTGGGGCCTGTACTCCACTGGCCTGCAGTAAAATTGATATCCAATGACCGTCTAATATACCTTCAGCCACATAATCACTTGATCTTCTCTGTACGATGAATGGCTAATGTGTGGGGCCTGTACTCCAGTGGGCTACAGTAAAATTGTTATTCAGTGACCGCAAAATGTACCTCGAGCCACATAATCACAATTTCTACTATTGGTCATTGATCCCCCTCTAGTATGTCACTGTCCATGTTGTGGGACTATTTGTGCACTTCTAGTAAGTATTTGATGGCTGCAAATATGAGCTAAAGGTTTTTCAGGTTTGCCTGCCATTAAAGTAAATTGGGCCCGCCACAAACTTGCGGTTTGTGAACATTTGATCGCATTCACGAATCGTCCCGGCCGATGTTCGTCCATCACTAGCACATAGCTTGGCCAAAATCATCAGAACAGACAGCAGCATATAAATGTTAACAGGGTAGTATAAGGCCTATACATAACTGGGCCAAACTCTTTAGGACAAACAGCAGCAGGTAAATGGTAATAGGTAATATAAGGCCTACACATAGCTGGGCCAAACTCATCAGGACACTCAGCAGCAGGTAACTGGTAATGGGGTAGTATAAGGCCTACACATGTCATGGTCTTACCTTCTTGCTGTTCTCCTTCGTTTGACATGTGCTGGCGGCCATCTTGGTTTCTGGGTTTCTTGTAGCCTTCCACCCTGCGGCTCCTCCTTCCCACTGGGAGGAGCTGGATGCCTAGCTCATATATATAGGAGGTCTGTGGCTTCAGTTCCTTGCTTGGTCCTCTTGTGTTCACATGCTTCTAAGACTGCTGCTGCTTCTGGTTCCTGATCCTGGCTTCGTCTGACTACCCTGCTGGTTCCTGATCCTGGCTTCGTCTGACTACCCTGCTGGTTCCTGATCCTGGCTTCGTCTGACTACCCTGCTGGTTCCTGATCCTGGCTTCGTCTGACTACCCTTCTGGTTCCTGACCTCTGGCTTCGCTAAGACTCTGCTCGGTTTCACCATCCGTTTGGACTTTTGCTTTACAGCTTTATTTTCAATAAAGCCTTCTTATTTTCTCTTATCTCTTGTTGTACGTCTGGTTCATGGTTCCGTGACATTAGGACCAAGCCATGAATTCTGACGGTACAGGGCCATCCTCGCTACCCACACTGGTTGCCAGACTTGATCAGCAGGATCACCTGTTGGGTCGGTTCGCTGTGGCGTTGCAAACCCTGCTTGAACGCACGGCTCATTTCGCTCCCGTTGCCGATGGGTCGGTTGTCGCTCCTGGGCTCGCTCCTACTGCCGCTCCGGTTGTTGCGCCAGAGTCTACCCCGACACCTGTTGTTGCGCCTGCGGTGTTTCGGGGTATGACCGGTTCTGCCCCTCTTCCACAGCGCTTTGGGGGAGAGCCAACTCAGTGCCGAGGTTTCCTTAACCAGGTGGGCATTTATTTCGAGTTGCTGCCACATGCCTTTCCTACTGAGAGATCAAAGGTGGGCTTCTTGATCTCGCTGCTCTCGGACAAGGCCTTGGCCTGGGCCAGCCCTTTATGGGAGAACAACAATCCGGTGGTTGCCGAGTTTTCCGGTTTTGTTGCTTCTCTTCGGAAGGTATTCGATGTGCCGGCTCGTGCTGCCTCTGCTGCGAAGCTCCTTATGTCCATCAGACAGGGTTCACGATCCGTAGCTGAATACGCCATTGAGTTTCGTACCCTGGCAGCAGAGGTGGGCTGGAATAATGAGGCTCTGGTCGCTGCTTTCTCTCATGGTCTCTCGGATGCCTTGAAGGATGAGGTTGCAGCTAAGGACCTACCAGTTGAGCTCGAGTCTCTTATTTCTTTCCTGATTTTGATTGACACCAGACTCAGGGAGAGACCTTCCTTTAAGGAGAACCTGCGGAGGTCTTCTAACAGATTGGTGCCTACGTTTGCTGTCCCACCCGTGCCTCCCTCTCCTCCCACGCCTCCTGGGGATGACTTGTCTGGGGGTGAACCCATGCAGCTGGGGTTTGCTCGCCAGTCCGAGGGGGAGAGGGCACTCCGGAGACGCGAGGGCCGATGCATGTACTGTGGTCTCGGTGGGCATTTTCGGTTGGCATGTCCGAACCGTCCGGGAAAACGCTCGTACCTGAGATCCTGTCGGGGGCAGATCTTGGGTGGAGTCTCCTCGTCCCCGGTTTCCCGTGTTGACAAACCACTGATCACTGTTGTCCTCTCCTGGGTCGGGGGCTCGGTGACGACCCAGGCGTTGGTGGACTCTGGTGCTGGTGGTTTGTTCATTGATAGTGTGTTCGCTGCCGCCAATTCCATTCCTCTGCAGGCTCGAGGTTCCCCACTGGCTCTTGAGGCGATAGACGGCAGACCCCTTCTGCCGCCACACGTGACTCATGAGACCCTTCCAGTGGGGATAGCCATTGGTGCCGTTCACAGAGAGTCGGTCTGCCTCCAGGTTATTTCGTCTCCACACTACTCGGTGGTCTTGGGGTACCCCTGGCTCCAGAAGCATAATCCGACTTTCGATTGGAGATCGGTCGAAATCCTCTCGTGGTCACCGCAGTGTGGGGCTAGTTGCATCCATGGGTCTGTCAAGTTGCTGTGTACTTCCTCGGACTCTCTGTTGCCTCCTGAATACGAGGAGTACCGGGATGTATTCGATAAGGTGCGCGCGGTTGCCCTACCTCCGCACCGCCCATACGATTGTGCCATAGAGTTACAATCTGGTGCCGTTCCTCCTCGTGGCAAAGTCTATCCACTGTCGGTAGCGGAGAATGAGGCCATGGAGGAGTACGTGAGGGAGGCGCTTTCACGCGGACACATTCGCAAATCTTCGTCCCCGGCAGGGGCTGGATTTTTCTTTGTGAAAAAGAAGGGCGGTGAGTTGAGGCCTTGCATCGATTACAGGGGTCTCAATCGCATCACGATCAAGAACGCTTACCCGATACCCTTGATTTCCGAGCTGTTCGATCGCCTTAAAGGGGCCACGGTCTTTACCAAACTCGACCTGAGGGCGGCATATAACCTGGTAAGGATCAAGGCGGGCGATGAGTGGAAGACCGCGTTTAACACCAGGACCGGTCATTACGAATCCTTGGTTATGCCCTTTGGGTTGTGCAATGCGCCCGCAGTCTTTCAGGAATTCATCAACGATGTTTTCCGTGACCTGTTGCAGCAGTGTGTGGTAGTCTATTTGGATGACATCTTGGTATATTCTGAATCCATGGAGGCCCACATTCTGGATGTCAGGCGAGTGTTGCAACGGTTACGAGAGAACAAGCTGTTCGGTAAGCTTGAGAAATGCGAATTTCACCGATCCCAGGTAACCTTCTTAGGTTACATCATTTCCGCTGAGGGGTTCTCCATGGATCCTGAGAAGGTTTCGGCTGTCTTACAGTGGCCCCAGCCCAGTGGTCTTCGTTCCCTGCAGCGCTTTTTGGGCTTCGCCAATTATTATCGGAAGTTCATCAGGGACTTTTCCATGCTGGCCAAGCCTCTCACGGATCTGACCAGGAAGGGCAGTAATTCCCAGGTCTGGCCGCTCGAGGCCATCCGAGCTTTTGAGGCCCTAAAGTCCGCCTTTGTGTCGGCTCCGATTTTGTCGCATCCCAACCCTGGGTTGCCCTTTGTCCTCGAGGTGGACGCGTCTGAGACGGGAGTAGGCGCCCTTCTGTCTCAGCGTAGAACACCAGAGGGTCCTCTGCTTCCTTGTGGGTTTTACTCCCGGAAACTGTCTTCCGCGGAGTGCAACTATCAGATTGGTGACAGGGAGTTATTGGCCATCGTGCAGGCCCTTAAAGAATGGAGGCACTTGCTCGAGGGTTCGGTGGTTCCGGTTCTCATCCTGACGGACCACAAGAATCTGACCTACCTTTCTGAGGCCAAGAGATTGACACCACGTCAGGCCAGATGGGCTCTGTTCTTGTCACGTTTTAATTACGTGGTCTCCTACCTACCCGGTTCCAAGAACATCAGGGCGGATGCCTTATCACGGCAGTACTCCGAGCTGTCCAGGGAGGAGTCGATTCCGACTTCGGTCATACCTCCGAATCAGATCCTGGCCGCCATTCGCACCAGCCTGACCTCTCCCCTGGGTGAGCAGATTTTGGCGGCTCAATCTGGTGCTCCCTCTGGGAGACCCAACGGCAGATGTTTTGTGCCTGAGGAGTTGCGCACTCGGTTGTTGCGAACCTACCATAACTCCAAGACCGCGGGGCATCCTGGAAAGAATCAGCTGTCCTGGGCTGTTTCACGTCTGTTCTGGTGGCCTTCCCTACGTTCCGACATCGCCGCATATGTAGCGGCATGCTCCGTTTGTGCCCAGAGTAAGTCCCCTCGGCACCTTCCGTTGGGCCTTCTGCAACCCATAGCCACCGGGGAGCGCCCATGGTCACACCTGGGGATGGATTTCATTGTGGACCTCCCTGCATCCCGAGGCCATACGGTCATTCTCATGATTGTGGATCGGTTTTCCAAAATGTGCCACTGTGTTCCTCTCAAGAAGTTACCCTCTGCACAAGAGTTGGCCACGATTTTTGCCAGGGAGGTCTTCCGGTTGCACGGTTTGCCCAAGGAGATTGTGTCGGATCGGGGGAGTCAGTTTGTGTCCAGGTTCTGGCGCGCCTTTTGCTCCCAGTTGGGGATTCATCTCTCCTTCTCCTCGGCCTACCACCCTCAGTCCAATGGGGCCGCAGAACGATCCAATCAGGCCTTGGAGCAATTCCTTCGTTGCTATGTCTCCGATCACCAAGACAATTGGGTTGACCTCCTGCCTTGGGCTGAGTTTGCCAGGAACACGGCGGTGAACTCTTCCTCTGGGACGTCTCCCTTCATGGCCAATTATGGGTTCCAACCTGCCGTGTTACCGGAGGTATTCTCTCCCCAGGATATTCCGGCTGTGGAGGATCACCTTTCCGTCCTATGTGCTTCTTGGGTACAGATCCAGAAGTCCCTTGAGGTCTCTGCGCAGCGCCAGAGACTCCAGGCTGATCGCAGACGAGCGCCTGCTCCTTCCTACCAGGTCGGAGACCGTGTATGGTTGTCCACCCGCAACCTCAACCTTCGAGTGCCCACTCCCAAGCTGGCGCCTCGCTTTGTTGGTCCCTTCCGAGTGCTTCGCAGGGTAAACCCGGTAGCCTATGCCCTTGCGCTTCCTCCTGGCATGCGGATCTCCAACGTGTTTCATGTCTCCCTGTTGAAGCCACTGGTGTGTAATCGTTTCACTTCCTCGGTTCCTCGGCCTCGTCCGGTCCAAGAGGGCAATCGTCAGGAATATGAGGTGAGCAATATCCTGGACTCACGCCTGGTCCGTGGTCGGTTGCAGTTTTTGGTCCATTGGCGTGGTTATGGTCCTGAGGAGCGTTCCTGGGTTCCCTCCGCAGATGTCCATGCTCCTGCCTTGCTCCGAGCCTTCCACGCACGCTTCCCTCAGAAACCGTTTTGTGCTCCGCGGAGGAGGGGCCCTTGAGGGGGAGGTACTGTCATGGTCTTACCTTCTTGCTGTTCTCCTTCGTTTGACATGTGCTGGCGGCCATCTTGGTTTCTGGGTTTCTTGTAGCCTTCCACCCTGCGGCTCCTCCTTCCCACTGGGAGGAGCTGGATGCCTAGCTCATATATATAGGAGGTCTGTGGCTTCAGTTCCTTGCTTGGTCCTCTTGTGTTCACATGCTTCTAAGACTGCTGCTGCTTCTGGTTCCTGATCCTGGCTTCGTCTGACTACCCTGCTGGTTCCTGATCCTGGCTTCGTCTGACTACCCTGCTGGTTCCTGATCCTGGCTTCGTCTGACTACCCTGCTGGTTCCTGATCCTGGCTTCGTCTGACTACCCTTCTGGTTCCTGACCTCTGGCTTCGCTAAGACTCTGCTCGGTTTCACCATCCGTTTGGACTTTTGCTTTACAGCTTTATTTTCAATAAAGCCTTCTTATTTTCTCTTATCTCTTGTTGTACGTCTGGTTCATGGTTCCGTGACAACACATAGCTCGCCCAAAATAATAAGGACAGATAGCAGCGGGTTATGGTAATGTGGTAGTATAAAGCCTACACATAACTTGGCCAAAATCATCAGGACAGACAGCAGCAGAAGAAACATATAAATGCTAACAGGGTTGTATAAGGCCAACACATAGTTGGGCCAAACTCATCAGGACAGACAGCAGCAGGTAAATGTCAATGGGGTAGTTTAAGGCCTAAACATAGCTGGGCCAAACTCATCAGAACAGACAACAGCAGGTAAATGGTAATGGGGTAGTATAGGAGCAGGAATGTGCTATAATTCATACAAAATGCAATATTTTCCCTTAACAATATTTTTTCTAAGGTATTTTAAGTTTGTAAAGACCATAATTAATTAGGGGACAACATTAGCTCCACACGCTACCCGCATCGGTCTGCTCTCAGTTTACATATCGGGCACATCAAGTCTGGAGAAGAACACTGCGGTAACGCAGCCTGCTGCGCTGTGTGCTGATTCCTCCAAGCCAGAGGGCACCAGGACTAGCGGGGTTGAACAGCAGCTCTCTCATCCTCCTTTTGTCTGTGAGGAGGCATGGGTACCGCCGCTCGCCCAACCCATACATGATTAGCGCCGCACACATGCTGGGCTACAGCCATATTTGCGACAAAAATTCTCAATATGAATATTCATGCTCAACACTAAGGAGACAAAACTATGGGTAGTAAGGATGAATAACTACTGTATGAAAGACACTAAGGGGGTATAACTACTATGTCGAGGCAATAAGGGAGAGAAATACTGTGGAGGGGAAATTAAGGGTGGGGGTTTGTAAGGCGAGCATGGGCAGTCTTGACTAGTGGCAGAAGAAGGAGGTGAGGAAGCATCTTGGGGGCGGGAGGTGTTCAAAACTTTACTATGGAGCACAGCCTTTTCTAGTTACGCTCCTGGATGACGGTCTTTGAAAAGCCTTAATTATGCTTTTTAGAATGGGTTTTCACTGTAGGTGCTTTTGGCAAAAACTTTTCATATTCGTATATTATTTCTATATAAATGTATGAATTTGATAGAATAAAGTAAGTGCATACAAATATAAATCTGTTTTCAGATGTAATATTGATAGAACTATGTAAATAATTTATGTTTTACAACTGTATGTCTTAGTGGTTTCAAAATACAGTATTGCATTATACATGACACCATACAATTTATACTCTTTTAGTTCACCAGCATGGGCCTGAAAGATAAATAGCCTATATGTAAGAACTATGTAAGACGCATAATGCCAGTCACCATATCACTATTTTTATTAATGGTGTTCCCCAAAATTTTAAGATTGTAATTCTTTTTTAATTCACTTACATAAAATTTCTTCCATTTAGTATTGATTTTCGCTGCAATATCTCACTCTGGCTGCCCTTTGGGTGTCATAGATGTATGATCTTAATTCATGTGTGCCTATTACTGGTTGTTCATTATGCTGTGCAAGATTCTCACCGAAATAAAAATACAGTTGGGTGGCATATAATCTCTCCGTATATAAAAGTCTACATTTCCCTTTATTGCACTGAAGAGGAAAAACAAATAAACTTCCATCCCACATATAAGTACCAAGTACCAGAATGTAACAATGCTGAATCAAATCACAAACAATTCAGATATGACATGAATATATAAAAAAAAGAATAAGGTTTATTTAAAATTGATGCACTTATCTCTAAGGGCAAAATGTGTTTCGTGATGAATTACTTCGTCACGAAGCACATTTCTTTGTATGTAGTGGGTGTTAGGTAGGGGAACGGCTCAGCATTGAACCCCCAGATCCTGCATTCAACACTGATTGCAGCATTTGAGGCTACCATTTAGGCCTTTTACGGGTTAATTAGGGTAAAAATAATTTTTATAAATACTCACCTTATCCAGTTGCTCGGGTGGAGGCGGTCACAGAAAACTTGATTGAAAACACTATATAAGATCTCGCGTTGTGACGTTTTGATGTCATCACACTGGCTAAGTTTGGTGACATAATCACTGATGACATCACCGCACCTGGCCAGTGCTCCGGCATGGTGACATCATACATCACCTCGCACTGTATCTTCAATCAAGAATGCCATAACTGCCTCTTTGCACGCAAATGGATGAAGTGCATAGTGTTGATCGCGAATATTCTAATCGCAAATTTTCATTACGAATATCGCCACTTCGAGAATTCATGAAGATGTAGAATATAGTGCTAGATATTTGTAATTGTGAATATTCTAGATTTTGTTTTTCATCAGTAACCTCCCTTCTTGCTTGTGGGCCAATTCGACGGCTGCAATATCTTTGTCAGAGCTTAGCAACATCCCTAGCAACCAATAGGAAAGTTGCCTACCCCTTACTATAAAGGAAACTCTAAAGCAGCCGTTTTCTGCAGTTTCTTTTTGCAGTTCTGGGAGAAAGAAGTGACATTGCTGTGCTCTGTGCTTTCATCTGGATCCTATTCCGTATCCAATTACATTAGATATTTAGTTAGCTCATATATAGGGATGAGCGAATCCGAACTGTATAGTTCGGGTTCGTACCGAATTTTGGGGTGTCCGTGACACAGACCCGAACCCGAACATTTTCGTAAAAGTTCGGGTTCGGTGTTTGGCACTTTCTTGGCGCTTTTTGAAAGGCTGCAAAGCAGCCAATCAACAAGCATCATACTACTTGCCCCAAGAGGCCATCACAGCCTTGCCTACTATTGGCATGGCTGTGATTGGCCAGTGCAGCATGTGATCCAGCCTCTATATAAGCTTGGGTCACGTAGCGCCGCACGTCACTCTGCTAATACAAGTTTAGGGAGAGGTTGCAGCTGCGACGTTAGGGCGAGATTAGGCAGATTAACTCCTCCAAAAGACTTCATTCAGTGATCGATCTACAGCTGCGGATCATTGAACTGCTGCTATTCAATTGCTCACTGTTTTTAGGGTGCCCAGAGCATTTTTCAGTCACTTTTTTCTGGGGTGATCGGCGGCCATCTTTTGGCTTGCTTGTGCGCCAGCACAAGCTGCCACCAAGTACATTAAACCATCAATAGTGTCGTTATTTTTTGCTATATCCTACATCAGGGTCAAGCTTTCATCAAGTGCATTTAACCATCAATAGTGTGGTTATTTTTTGGCCATATACTACATCAGGGGCAAGTTGAGCCTGTCACCCAGCGCCTAAAAAATAGGCCTCACATTTATATTAATCCAAATCTGTCATTACTGCTTTAGCTGGTCAAGTTATTTTTAGTGACCGTCAAAGCACAGTTTTTGTTCTGGGTTGAAAAACAATTCCCAAATTTGCAATTCTCAAAATTAGTGGTTTCTGCTGTATAAGGTTTACTTTAAATCTATCCCTAAAAGGGTAGATTAGATTCAAGGTGCTGATAGGGTAATTCTCAAAAACTTCACACACACGCTACAGTGCAGATCCAAGTCTAATTCTGTGATTAAACGTATACCTGTCACCCAGCGCCTAAAAAATAGGCCTCACATTTATATTCATCCAAATCTGTACTGTTTTAGCTGGTCAAGTTATTTTTACTGTCCGTCAAATCCGTCAAAGCACAGTTTTTGATCTGGGTTGAAAAACAATTCCCAAATTTGCAATTCTCAAAATTAGTGGTTTCTGCTGTATCAGGCCTACTTTAAATCTATCCCTAAAAGGGTATATTAGATTCAAGGTGCTGATAGGGTAATTCTCAAGAACTTCACACACACGCTACAGTGCAGATCCAAGTCTAATTCTGTCCGTAAACGTATACCTGTCACCCAGCGCCTAAATAATAGGCCTCAAATTTATATTCAGCTAAATCTGTCATTACTGGTGTGCGTGTATTAGTTTAATACAGTACCTAAATAGATAGCCAGATAGACTTAGTGTTAGGTGTCTGTAAAAAAAGGCCTGAATTTGAATTCAATACATTGGCCCGAATAATATTTTTCTTATTGTGGTGAACGGTAACAATGAGGAAAACATCTAGTAAGGAACGCGGACGCGGACATGGTCGTGGTGGTGTTAGTGGACTCTCTGGTGCTGGGAGAGGACGTGGCCATTCTGCCACAGCCACACGTCCTAGTGTACCAACTACCTCAGGTCCCAGTAGCCGCCAGAATTTACAGGGATATTTGGTGGGGCCCAATGCCGTTCTAAGGATGGTAAGGTTCAAACTTACCAGGAAAGGTTAAAGGACCTTAACATGTATAGCTTGGAAGAAAGAAGAGACAGAGGGGATATGATAGAAACGTTTAAATACATAAAGGGAATCAACTCGGTAAAGGAGGAGAGCATATTTAAAAGAAGAAAAACTACCACAAGAGGACACAGTTTTAAATTAGAGGGGCAAAGGTTTAAAAGTAATATAAGGAAGTATTACTTTACTGAGAGAGTAGTGGATGCATGGAATAGCCTTCCTGCAGAAGTGGTAGCTGCAAATACAGTGAAGGGGTTTAAGCGTGCATGGGATAGGCATATGGCTATCCTTCATATAAGATAGGGCCAGGGGCTATCCATAGTATTCAGATATATTGGGCAGACTAGATGGGCCAAATGGTTCTTATCTGCCGACACATTCTATGTTTCTATGTTTCTATGAGCAGGTACAGGCATTAGTCAATTGGGTGGCCGACAGTGCATCCAGCACGTTCACATTATCTCCCACCCAGTCTTCTGCAGAAAGCGCACAGATGGCGCATGAAAACCAAGCCCATCAGTCTGTCACATCACCCCCATGCATATCAGGGAAACTGTCTGAGCCTCAAGATATGCAGCAGTCTGTTATGCTGTTTGAAGACTCTGCTGGCAGGGTTTCCCAAGGGCATCCACCTAGCCCTTCCCCAGGGGTGAAAGAGATAGAATGCACTAACGCACAACCACTTATGTTTCCTGATGATGAGGACATGGGAATACCACCTCAGCACGTCTCTGATGATGACAAAACACAGGTGCCAACTGCTGCGTCTTTCTGCAGTGTGCAGACTGAACAGGAGGTCAGGGATCAAGACTGGGTGGAAGACGATTCAGGGGACGATGAGGTCATAGACCCCACATGGAATGAAGGTCGTGCCACTGACTTTCACGGTTCGGAGGAAGAGGCAGTGGTGAGACCGAGCAAACAGCGTAGCAAAAGACAAAGAGGGAGCAGTGGGCAAAAGCAGAACACCCGCCGCCAAGAGACTCCGCCTGCTACTGACCGCCGCCATCTGGGACCGAGCACCCCAAAGGCAGCTTCAAGGAGTTCCCTGGCATGGCACTTCTTCAAACAATGTGCTGACGACAAGACCCGAGTGGTTTGCACTCTGTGCCATCAGAGCCTGAAGCTGTAACAGTACAGCCTGGATCACAGCGGCTCCCTGTGACGATACGCTGACTTGCGCTTTAGCGTGGAACGCACCGGCCGTCTGCGATGATACGCTGGCTTACTTTCCAGCGTGGAATGCAGCGACCGCCTGTGTTGTTACGCTGGCTTGCGCTCCAGCGTGGAACGCAGTGGCTGCTGGGCCCTCCTGTGACTCCGCCCACTTACCGTCCGGCCCTTAAATAGAAGACAGGTGCTAAGCAGGGTGTTCCACTAATGGAGTGCGCACCCTGCTAGCTCCACTGCATCTGAGGACTCTGTCCACATATCCAGACCTGGATCCCTAACAACAGCGTGAAGGACTGTCTACCTTCTTGCCACTGGCTTCCCCACTGCTGGCTTCCTAGCCAGGACCAACTAACCGCAAGTATATGCCTGTTACCTGCTCTGATTAATGTCCTGGAACTCTGAGTGGGGTGGTTCCTGACTGGTGTGAGACGATACTCCCAAACCAACTCTGAACCTACTGCATACTATATACTAAACTGTGGACATGCTATACTAACTCTGAACCTACTGCATACTATATACTAAACTGTGGACATGCTCTGAACCTACTGCATACTATATACTAAACTGTGGACATGCTATACTAACTCTGAACCTACTGCATAATATATACTAAACTGTGGACATGCTATACTAACTCTGAACCTACTGCATACTATATACTAAACTGTGGACATGTTCTGAACCTTCTGCATACTATATACTAAACTGTGGACATGCTCTGAACCTATGGCATACAATATACTAAACTGAGGACATGCTATATACTAACCCTGAACCTATTGCATACTAGATACTAACTCTGAACTGTGCACAAGCTTATACTAACTTGTGACTCCTGTAATACTGGGAGACCTTCCTCTCCAGCAGTAATACTAAATAGATGGATAGCGGTAAATGATTTTGTTACCCCAAACTCTCCGCCCAAGACTGAGAGAGACGCCTGGGGTACATACTGAGTAACCGCAAATCCCACAGCCAAGAACAAGGGCGGTGGGATAATAGTGCATGTCCATTGCTTCCGCAGTTGAGATCCTAACTGATCAACTAGGTGCGTTACATATTAGTGGAACCCACATGGATCCAGCGGAGGTTGCAGGTCACCTCGTCACCCTCACTAAGAGGGTGGAGACCCTCAATGTGACTATACAACATCTCCAGCTAGAAAACCAGGCAATACGGCAACTTGTCACTCAGGGGCCAGGACACCCCCGTGATGGACCAGAACCCAAGGTCAGCCCACCTGAGATATTCGCGGGTGACCGAAGGCAGTTCAGGGATTTCCTGAACGCGTGCAAACTAATGTTTGAGCTGCAGCACGGGACTTACCCAACTGACAGAACAAAAGTACTTACCATGATCTTATACCTCAGGGGGGAGCCCAGAGCATGGGCCAATACTTATTTAGAAAAAGAAGACCCAGTCCTGGAATCCTTCCCTCTGTTCCTTGAAAAAATGGCCCTTCTCTACGAGGACCATAGTAAACAGCTGACCGCTGAGACCGCTATACGCAGCCTTAAACAAGGGAGACGACCTGTAGAGGACTTTATTGCGGAATACACTCGCTGGGCCCGGGAGACTGAATGGAATGACCTCACCCTTAGGAATCAGTTTCGCCTAGGTCTTTCCGAGGCCCTGAAGGACGAATTAGCCCGAGGAGAATTACCACTTACACTTAATGCCTTGATGCAGAAGGCCACCACCATTGACAGACGGCTGAGGGAACGCAGAGCCGAGAGAGTCTCAGGCTTCACACCAAACCCAAGACCGTCCAGCCAGGGTCCTGCTGTAGAGATGATGGAGATTGGGGCGATCCGAGGTCCTCTGACTGCGAGAGAGAAAGCCAGGAGACGTAACCTCAACCTCTGTTTATATTGTGCGTCTGCTGACCATACCGTTGACGGATGCCCCGCGATACGTAAGAAGTGCGAAGGTAAGAGCGGCACATCTTGTACCTTAGGCAGTACAAAAAATAGTACTGGTGGTTACATATACACGTCTCTCACCTTACAGTGGGACCAAAACCGGATTATCGTTGAAGCCATGGTGGACACGGGAGCTTCGGGGAATTTTATCGATATGCATCTGGTTGAGCGAAATAAAATTCCCCACATGAGAAAAAACGTTCCGATATCCGTGAGTTTCATTGACGGTACCACTTCTAGTCCTATCCACAGTCAGACTCAACCCCTCATGGTGACATGTGAAAATAACCAGACAGAATTCTTATCCTTTGATATCATACACTCTCCATTGTTTCCCGTGATTCTTGGGTTGCCATGGTTGCAAATACACCAGCCAACCCTCCTATGGAAACAGGGGAGAGTTCAGTTTACGTCACCTTATTGTATGGAGACCTGCTTTCCTCTCAAATCTCTCATGCACGTGGGAGTGAACCAGGTCCCCAGCCAATACGCAGACTTTGCTGAGGTATTCAGCGCAAAGAAGGCGGAATCTCTTCCGCCCCATAGATCTTACGATTGCCCCATAGACTTGCTGCCGGGTAGTGAGATACCCACGGGTAGAATTTATCCATTGGCACAACCAGAACTTGTTCACCTCAAACAGTACCTAGAAGAGAACTTACGAAAAGGTTTTATTCAGCCTTCAACCTCCCCGGCAGCAGCAGGGATGTTCTTTGTGAGAAACAAAGACTCAAGCCTAAGGCCCATTATAGATTACAGAGCCTTGAACAAAGTAACAATCAAAAATCGGTACCCCTTGCCACTAATATCCGAACTCATAGAAAGATTACAAACAGCAACAATCTACACCAAGCTGGATTTGAGAGGCGCATACAACTTAATTAGGATCAGAAAAGGTGATGAATGGAAGACAGCTTTCCGCACTCGGTATGGTCTCTTCGAGTATACAGTGATGCCCTTCGGGTTGTGCAACGCCCCTGCCACATTCCAAAATTTTATTAACGACATCTTTAGGGATCTACTGGACGTATGTGTAATCATCTATCTTGATGATATACTAGTGTATTCCGATAACTTACACGATCACAGGAAACATGTCCGTTGGGTTCTCGCACGGTTAAGTGTTCATCGCTTATACGTCAAACAGGAAAAATGTGTATTCGAGACTACCTCTCTTCCCTTCCTCGGATACATAATTTCACCCAAAGGTATCCAGATGGATCCCTCAAAAATCACTTGCATCCAAAATTGGCCGATTCCGGATTCCAAGAAAGCTCTTCAACGGTTCCTGGGGTTCTCAAACTTCTATAGGAAATTCATTAAAGATTTCTCCGCTACCACTAAACCACTAACCCGCTTAACTAGTGTCAACACGAAGTTCGTTTGGTCCAAAGAACAGGTTCACTACGGCACCGATACTGACTCTCCCAAATCCGAACCATCACTACCTGCTGGAAGTAGACGCATCCCAGGCAGCCATAGGAGCTGTTCTGTCCCAGCGAAGCTCTTTTTCAACTCCGTTACATCCTATCGGGTTCTACTCCCGGACGCTAAATACCGCCGAATTCAATTACCCCATAGGCGAAAAGGAACTCCTCGCCATAAAGTGCTCCCTGGAAAATTGGAGGCATTTACTTGAAGGATCAATACACCCCATCACAATTTATACGGATCACCGTAATCTACAATACCTGAAAACCAATAAAACATTATCAGGCCGTCAAGTACGGTGGAGTTTTTTTTTTGACAGGTTTAACTTCCAAATTACATACCGACCAGGCTCAAAAAATGGGAAGGCCGACGCCTTGTCACGACTGGCTGAAATTCGCACCTCAGACACGGCCCCCACATGGATCATTCCACCGAAGAAACTCGTCCTTGCCACCATAACGTTGGAAACCCAGCTCAAGGATGCTCTAATTAATGACCATGCTAATACCCCCCCTGGTCTTTCGCAGAACCAACAGGGTCTCCTTTACAAGGACAGCCAACTGTACATACCACCCTCCCTCACCAATCAGGTGATCAAACTTTGCCATGATTTACCCCTCGCGGGACATCCCGGCATTGCTAAAACCACAACTCTGATACGCAGGAACTTCTGGTGGCGAAAGATGACCAAACAAATTGAGGAATACGTTTCCACGTGCGAGACCTGTGCCTCATGTAAAACTGACAGAAACCGACCTTATGGTCTCCTAATGAGTCTTCCCATCGCCAACAGACCCTGGGAATGGGTCTCGATGGATTTCATAGTTGAACTTCCCCTTTCCAGAGGAAACAACACCATCATGGTGGTAGTAGATTTGCTGACTAAGATGGCACACTTCGTGCCCCTCAAGAAGTTACCCTCCTCCAAGGAAACGGCCGTGGTATTCCTGTCTAATATTATTAAGTTACATGGAATTCCTAGCCAGGTCATATCAGACAGGGGTTCGCAATTCGTATCCAAATTCTGGAGAGCACTTTGTTCCAGACTTCAAATCGACCACAGAATGTCTACCGCCTATCACCCCCAAACTAATGGGCAGAGAAAGGGTGAATCAGTGTCTGGAACAGTATCTCAGATGTCACTGCTCATTTCTCCAGGATGACTGGGAGGGCCTACTTCCTCTCGCTGAATTCGCCTATAATAATTCTACGAATTCCTCCACATTACATACTCCATTCTTTGCTAATTACGGATTTCACCCTAGGTCTCTTCCTCAAACCAGCCTTCCCACAAACGTTCCAGCCACAGACGATTATCTGACCACTTTGCAAACTACCCTTAAGACGCTAAAAGACAACCTTCAACGGGCAAAAGAAAGACAGAAGTGTTACTACGACCGTCGTAGGAGAGAAAGTCCTCCCTACCAGGTCGGGGACTCGGTTTGGTTATCAACAAAAAACCTTCGGTTGGGGGTACCTTCCAAGAAATTGGGAAGACAATTCCTAGGTCCTTTTCCGATAGAAAGGATTATTAACCCCAACACGGTGAGACTCACCCTTCCTCCGCGATTACAGGTACATCCCACATTCCACGTGTCACTACTGAAGCCGTTTAGATCTAGGCCGTTCCCATCAAGTGATCCTCGACCCTTGCCTCCGATAGAGGTCCAAGGAGAAGAAGAATTTGAAGTTGAGCAGCTCATTGATTCCAGAAGAAGACGGGGGAAGATCCAGTATCTCATTAGATGGAAGGGGTATGGTCCCCAGGATGACTCTTGGGAAGATGTGCAAAACGTTCATGCTCCCAGACTCCAAAGATTGTTCCATAGAAGATTTCCCAACCGACCCTCTCCTAGTGGGGTACCCCGGAGGGGTCCCTTAAGGGGGGGGGGGGTACTGTAACAGTACAGCCTGGATCACAGCGGCTCCCTGTGACGATACGCTGACTTGCGCTCCAGCGTGGAACGCACCGGCCGTCTGCCATGATACGCTGGCTTACGTTCCAGCGTGGAACGCAGCGACCGCCTGTGTTGTTACGCTGGCTTGCGCTCCAGCGTGGAACGCAGTGGCTGCTGGGCCCTCCTGTGACTCCGCCCACTTACCGTCCGGCCCTTAAATAGAAGACAGGTGCTAAGCAGGGTGTTCCACTAATGGAGTGCGCACCCTGCTAGCTCCACTGCATCTGAGGACTCTGTCCACATATCCAGACCTGGATCCCTAACAACAGCGTGAAGGACTGTCTACCTTCTTGCCACTGGCTTCCCCACTGCTGGCTTCCTAGCCAGGACCAACTAACCGCAAGTATATGCCTGTTACCTGCTCTGATTAATGTCCTGGAACTCTGAGTGGGGTGGTTCCTGACTGGTGTGAGACGATACTCCCAAACCAACTCTGAACCTACTGCATACTATATACTAAACTGTGGACATGCTCTGAACCTACTGCATACTATATACTAAACTGTGGACATGCTAAACTAACTCTGAACCTACTGCATACTATATACTAAACTGTGGACATGCTCTGAACCTACTGCATACTATATACTAAACTGTGGACATGCTATACTAACTCTGAACCTACTGCATAATATATACTAAACTGTGGACATGCTATACTAACTCTGAACCTACTGCATACTATATACTAAACTGTGGACATGTTCTGAACCTACTGCATACTATATACTAAACTGTGGACATGCTCTGAACCTATGGCATACAATATACTAAACTGAGGACATGCTATATACTAACCCTGTACCTATTGCATACTACTGTAGATACTAACTCTGAACTGTGCACAAGCTTATACTAACTTGTGACTCCTGTAATACTGGGAGACCTTCCTCTCCAGCAGTAATACTAAATAGATGGATAGCGGTAAATGATTTTGTTACCCCAAACTCTCCGCCCAAGACTGAGAGAGACGCCTGGGGTACATACTGAGTAACCGCGAATCCCACAGCCAAGAACAAGGGCGGTGGGATAATAGTGCATGTCTATTGCTTCCGCAGTTAAGATCCTAACTGATCAACTAGGTGCGTTACAGAAGCGAGGCTTTAACGTTCTGAACCTTAGCACAACCTGCATGACCAGGCACCTGCATGCAAAGCATGAACTGCAGTGGAGTAAACACCTTAAAAACAAGGAAGTCACTCAGGCTCTCCCTGCTACCTCTTCTGCTGCTGCCGCCTCAGCCTCTTCTGCTGCTGCCGCCGCCTCGGCCTCTTCCTCTTCCTCCACCTTTGGAGGAACGTTGGCACCTGCCGCCCAGCAAACATGGGATGTACCACCAACACCACCACCTGCGTCACCAAGCATCTCAACCATGTCACACGGCAGAGTTCAGCTCTCCATCTCCCAAAAATTTGAGAGAAAGCGTAAATTCCCACCTAGCCACCCTCGATCCCTGGCCCTGGATGCCAGCCTTTCTAAACTACTGGCATATTAAATGCTGTCATTTAGGCTGGTGGACACAAACAGCTTCAAACAGCTCATGTCGCTTGCTGTCCCACAGTATGTTGTTCCCAGCCGGCACTATTTCTCCAAGAGAGCCGTGCCTTCCCTGCACAACCAAGTATCCGATAAAATTAAGTGTGCACTGCGCAACGCCATCTGTGTCAAGGTCCACCTAACCACAGATACGTGGACCAGTAAGCACGGCCAGGGACGCTATATCTCCCTAACTGCACACTGGGTAAATGTAGTGGCGGCTGGGTCCCAGGCGGAGAGCTGTTTGGCGCACGTCCTTCCGCCGCCAAGGATCGCAGGGCAACATTCTTTGCCTCCTGTCTCCTCCTCCTCCTACTCAGCTTCCTCCTCCTCTTCTTCCACCTGCTCATCCAGTCAGCCACACACCTTCACCACCAACTTCAGCACAGCCCTGGGTAAACGTCAGCAGGCCGTTCTGAAACTCATATGTTTGGGGGACAGGCCCCACACCGCGCAGGAGTTGTGGCGGGGTATAGAACAACAGACCGACGAGTGGTTGCTGCCGGTGAGCCTCAAGCCTGGCCTGGTGGTGTGCGATAATGGGCAAAATCTTGTTGCAGCTCTGGGACTAGCCGGTTTGACGCACATCCCTTGCCTGGCGCATGTGCTGAATTTGGTGGTGCAGAAGTTCATTCACAACTACCCCGACATGTCAGAGCTGCTGCATAAAGTGTGGGCCGTCTGTTCGCGCTTCCGGCGTTCACATCCTGCCGCTGCTCGCCTGTCTGCGCTACAGCGTAACTTCGGCCTTCCCGCTCACCGCCTCATATGCGACGTGCCCACCAGGTGGAACTCCGCCTTGCACATGCTGGACAGACTGTGCGAGCAGCAGCAGGCCATAGTGGAGTTTCAGCTGCAGCACGCACGGGTCAGTCGCACTGCGGAACAGCACCACTTCACCACCAATGACTGGGCCTCCATTCGAGACCTGTGTTTCGAGTACTCCACCAACATGGCCAGTGGCGATGACGCCGTTATCAGCGTTACAATACCACTTCTATGTCTCCTTGAGAAAACACTTAGGGCGATGATGGAAGAGGAGGTGGCCCAGGAGGAGGAGGAGGAAGAGGGGTCATTTTTAGCACTTTCAGGCCAGTCTCTTCGAAGTGACTCAGAGGGAGGTTTTTTGCAACAGCAGAGGCCAGGTACAAATGAGGCCAGACAGGGCCCACTATTGGAGGACGAGGAGGATGAGGAGGACGAGGATGAGGAGGAGGTGGAGGAGGATGAGGATGAAGCAGGTTCACAGCGGGCTGGCAGCCAACGCAGCTCGGGCTTATCACTGGTGCGTGGCTGGGGGGAAACGCAGGACAATGACGATACGCCTCCCACAGAGGACAGCTTGTCCTTACCTCTGGGCAGCCTGGCACACATGAGCGACTACATGCTGCAGTGCCTGCGCAACGACAGCAGAGTTGCCCACATTTTAACGTGTGCGGACTACTGGGAGTACAAGCGCACGTTGGTAGACGCGCTACTGAGAGCATTCCCAAATGTCACAGGGGAACAAGTGGAAGCCCAAGGCGAAGGCAGAGGAGGAGCAAGAGGTCGCAAACGCAGCTGTGTCACGCCCAGCTCCTCTGAGGGCAGGGTTAGCATGGCAGAGATGTGGAAAAGTTTTGTCACCACGCCACAGCTAACTGCACCACCACCTGATACGGAACGTGTTAGCAGGAGGCAACATTTCAATAACATGGTGGAACAGTACCTGTGCACACCCCTCCACGAACTGACTGATGGTTCGGCCACATTCAACTTCTGGGTCTCCAAATTGTCCACTTGGCCAGAGCTAGCCTTTTATGCCTTGGAGGTGCTGGCCTGCCCGGCGACCAGCGTTTTGTCTGAACGTGTATTCAGCACGGCAGGGGGCGTCATTACAGACAAACGCAGCCGCCTGTCTACAGCCAATGTGGACAAGCTGACGTTCATAAAAATGAACCAGGCATGGATCCCACAGGACCTGTCCATCCCTTGTGCAGATTAGACATTAACTAACTCCCCTTAACAATATATTATTGTACTCCAGGGCACTTCCTCATTCAATCATATTTTTATTTTCATTTTACCATTATATTGCGGGGCAACCCAAAGTTGAATGAACCTCTCCTCTGTCTGGGTGCCGGGGCCTAAACGTGTGACAGTGGCCTGTTCCAGTGGTGGGTGACATGAAGCCTGATTCTCCACTATGACATGAAGACTGATTCTCTGCTGACATGAAGCCTGAATCTCTGTTATGGGACCTCTCTCCTCTGCCTGGGTGCCTGGCCCCAAATATGTGACAGTGGCCTGTTCCAGTGGTGGGTGACGTGAAGCCTGATTCTCTGCTATGACATGAAGACTGATTCTCTGCTGACATGAAGCCTGAATCTCTGTTATGGGACCTCTCTCCCCTGCCTGGGTGCCGGGGCCTAAAAATATCTGACAGTGGCCTGTTCCAGTGGTGGGTGACGTGAAGCCTGATTCTCTGCTATGACATGAAGACTGATTCTCTGCTGACATGAAGCCAGATTCTCTGTTACGGGACCTCTCTCCTCTGCCTGGGTGCCTGGGCCTAAATATGTGACAGTGGCCTGTTCCAGTGGTGGGTGACGTGAAGCCTGATTCTCTGCTATGACATGAAGACTGATTCTCTGCTGACATGAAGCCTGAATCTCTGTTATGGGACCTCTCTCCTCTGCCTGGGTACCGGGGCCTCAAAATATCTGACAGTGGCCTGTTCCAGTGGTGGGTGACGTAAAGCCTGATTCTCTGCTATGACATGCAGACTGATTCTCTGCTGACATGAAGCCAGATTCTCTGTTACGGGACCTCTCTCCTCTGCCTGGGTGCCTGGGCCTAAATATCTGACAATGGACGGTTCCAGTGTTGGGTGACGTAAAGCATGATTCTCTGCTATGACATGCACACTGATTCTCTGCTGACATGAAGCCAGATTCTCTGTTACGGGACCTCACTCCTCTCCCTGGGTGCCTGGGCCTAAATATCTGACAATGGACTGTTCCAGTGTTGGGAGACGTAAAGCATGATTCTCTGCTATGATATGAAGACTGATTCTCTGCTGACATGAAGCCAGATTCTCTGTTACGGGACCTCTCTCCTCTGCCTGGGTGCCTCTGCCTAAATATCTGACAATGGACTGTTCCAGTGTTGGGTGACGTAAAGCATGATTCTCTGCTAGGACATGCTGACTGATTCTCTGCTGACATGAAGCAAGATTCTCTGTTACGGGACCTCTCTCCTCTGCCTGGGCGCCTGGGCCTAAATATCTGACAATGGACTGTTCCAGTGTTGGGTGACGTAAAGCATGATTCTCTGCTATGATATGAAGACTGATTCTCTGCTGACATGAAGCCAGATTCTCTGTTACGGGACCTCTCTCCTGTGCCTGGGCCTAAATATCTGACAATGGACTGTTCCAGTGTTGGGTGACGTAAAGCAGGATTCTCTGCTATGATATGAAGACTGATTCTCTGCTGACATGAAGCCAGATTCTCTGTTACGGGACCTCTCTCCTGTGCCTGGGCCTAAATATCTGACAATGGACTGTTCCAGTGTCGGGTGACGTAAAGCATGATTCTCTGCTAGGACATGCTGACTGATTCTCTGCTGACATGAAGCCAGATTCTCTGTTACGGGACCTCTCTCCTCTGCCTGGGTGCCTGGGCCTAAATATCTGACAATGGACTGTTCCAGTGTTGGGTGACGTAAAGCATGATTCTCTGCTAGGACATGCTGACTGATTCTCTGCTGACATGAAGCCAGATTCTCTATTACAGGACCTCTCTCCTCTGCCTGGGTGCCGGGGCCTAAATATATGACAATGGACTGTTACAGTGGTGGGTGACGTGAAGCCAGATTCTCTGCTATGGCATGAAGAGACTGATTCTCTGCTGACGTGAAGCCAGATTCTCTGCTATGGGACCTCTGTCCAATTGATATTGGTTAATTTTTATTTATTTTATTTTTATTTTAATTTATTTCCCTATCCACATTTGTTCGCAGGGGATTTACCTACATGTTGCTGCCTTTTGCAGCCCTCTAGCTCTTTCCTGGGCTGTTTTACAGCCTTTTTTAGTGCCGAAAAGTTCGGGTCCCCATTGCCTTCAATGGGGTTTGGGTTCGGGACGAAGTTCGGATCGGGTTCGGATCCCAAACCCGAACATTTCCGGGAAGTTCGGCCGAACTTCTCGAACCCGAACATCCAGGTGTTCGCTCAACTCTACTCATATATATATATATATATATATATATATATATATAATATAGATAGTTAGTGGGAGACAGTCAGAGTAGGCTAGATAATGATATAGTGCAGCTGATAGGTTCCAGTGCAGTGTGTTAGATAGTGTGCAAAAACCAGAACCGAATGTCCAAAATCCTAAAAAAAATGCCAGACCGCTTATAAATAAATATCACTTTATTACATGAATTGCATATGACTTACAAACATGATTAAAAGACATGGATGCAGGGAAAAAAAGGCGGCATCACTGGAGAGAGACCACAGCGAATAACATGTTTGCAAAACGCCCATCAGTATAAACATAATTACATTGAAGTGCAATTGCAAACCAAATTCATTACAATCAAAAGGACAAAGAACATTTACCTCTGCTGTGTCTCCTCTAGGATGGTCTGAGGGTGGCGTCATCACTGGGGGACATGGATTATATACACCAATAGACCAGTCACCGTTCATAAATTGATTATCTTACTCAACGGCATCTGTGTCGCAGAAAGAATGAGTCATATTTGCGTCAGACAGCGCTGAAAGGTCATGTGATCCACGTAGTACCATGTGACCGCAAACCGTGGTCACATGACAATGATGTCAGCACGGAATCGCTCACATAGTATCGCGAGTCCGCGTTTCTACCACCGCCACGAACCGCTGCGCATGTTATTCCTGATAGTCATTGACAGCGCCACATATTCCATATGAGTGTAAAGGAGATCATGGGACAGAATAGAAGCTAAATATTAAAACACATGCTAATGGAAATTTATTATTCATGATGAAATAAACAAACAAAGACAAAGAAAGAAAAAGGAGAAAAGGAAAGAAGGGCGGCCAACCAAATGGAAGACATAATTAATATACAGTGATTGTGAATACAATGTAATGTGAAAAAATGCCAATACCAAAAATTATTGTATAAATATGGTATATATTATACCAAATAAATATATACCGTATATACCAGAATGTGAAATAAGTGAAATTAGAAAAAAATTATAGAAAAAAATGTGAAATGCAGAAAGTGCAAAAAATGCTAAAAATTGTACATATGTGACAATTCAAATGTGAAGATAAATATGCACAGATAAAATTCATGAAAAAACGAAAAAAAGACTTCAGCACAAAATATTAATGCATAATTGTGAAATCATGATCGCAAAAAAAATACAAAATTGCCTGAATACACCAAAGGCATATCTCAGACAAATGTATAAATAACCGTATACATGGTACACATCAATAAATATGTGATCATGTAGATATGTGCTGCCACTGCCCTATGTGCAATACCAAATGATGACCACCCTGAGCTATAAACATTGGACCAAATGGTATACAATGTATTGGCCAGGCTATAGCAACCTGCCATCTAAATCCTAAATATCCTAACTGGGTCCCATAGACCAAACCGCCACCCATTCAAACCATCTCCCAGAGCTGGAGAGTTGCAAATAGTGTTGATCACGAATATTCGAATTTCGAATTTTTATCGCGAATATAGGCACTTCGAAAATTCGCGAAAATTTCGAATATAGTTATATATATTCGAAATTTCGAATATTCGAATTTTTTTAGATTTTTTTTTTTTCCCGATTTTTTTTTTTTTTTTTTTTATCAGTACACACAATCTAGCTTGTGGGCCAATGAGAAGGCTGCAATATACTTGACTTTAGGAGTAGTAGTGTTTGCGAATTTTGCTCTATATTAGTTTTTTTTTAATATTCGCTATATTGCTATATATTCTTGTTATAGCAATATAGAAAATATTCGAAAAAATCGAATAGAGCAATTTAGCTAATATAGTGATATAATCTTCTTTGTCTAATAGTTGTAAGTTGAAAAATTCGCAATAAAAAATTTGAATCCGAAAATTCGAATTCCGAAAATTTCGCATATTACACAATCATTACCTTTCCGATTTTTTGAGTAAAAAAAAATAGCTAATTTTCGTGAATTTGCGAATTTTCAACGAATATTCTACAAAATATTTGCGAAATATTTGCGAAATATCGCGAATTCGAATATGACCCCTGCCGCTCATCACTAGTTGCAAATTGCCCAATATATCCATTACATATATCGTTCATGGTGCATATATGCCACCGTGTGACCCCATAGATGACCACAAAGAGGGTCATAATCTGTTAAAATCTAATCGTGAAAACATACAATTACTAATTCTAAAGACAAACCCTAAAGGATGTGGAGATCCGGAATAGTCACTATCTCATAGACCTATAGAAATGATGCAAAACCGGTGGATTCATTAAGGCCATTTGGTCCAATGTTTATAGCTCAGGGTGGTCATCATTTGGTATGGCACATAGGGCAGTGGGGTAATTTAAGAGCATATATCTACATGATCACACATTTATTGATGTGTACCATGTATACGGTTATTTATACATTTGTCTGAGATATGCCTTTGGTGTATTCAGGCAATTTTGTAGTTTTCTTGCGATCATGATTTCACAATTATGCATTAATATTTCATGCTGAATCATGTCTTTTTTAGTTTTTTCATGAATTTTATCTGTGCATATTTATCTTCACATTTGAATTGTCACATATGTACATTTTTTTTGTATTTTGTTTTTTCTAATTTCACTTATTTCACATTCTGGTATATATATTTATATATATATATATATATATATATAGTCAGGTCCATAAATATTGGGACATCGACACAATTCTAAAATTTTTGGCTCTATACACCACCACAATGGATTTGAAATGAAACGAACACAATGTGCTTTAACTGCAGACTGTGCTTTAACTGCAGATGTTCTTTAACTGCCTATGGATTAACATCTACATAATCAATGTTACGCTGGTTTATTACACACATATTGATAACTGTCTATCGGACTGGGAACTGTTACAAGCACTTTTTCCCCGAGATTCAGGTTTGATCACATGTATCGATTGATGTGAATGTTGATAAACAAATGCTTCAGGTATTCATATGCTAACAATCAGAGGTATTTGTATCTTCAGCTTTTTTGCAGTTCAGTTACCATTTAATAACCGTGTAGTTCTTATGGACCAATTGTTGTTTATTATTTTCTACCTTCTGCCTCATATTTTCCCCCCTGATGAACCAATAATTGGGGAAACGTGTTGGGAGTATTTTGGGTAATGAGAGGGTGAGATAATGCAGGCACGGGACCAAAGGCCACCCACCATCAGGTGTTCCTGTGGGTTTAGGTATTAGTTAGGGATTTATTAGGGACATCTCTACCTAGAGTATTATACCCGCCCTCCCCTCTGTGAATATTTGTATGTGTTGGTGTTTTTAGTCCATTATGAGCAATGTTTGTTATATTTTAGAGGAATAGGAAGTGATGTAATATTAATGGGGTGAATAAAAGTTAAGTTTTAATCCTAGCTTTCTGTGATCCCCTGTTAGGTAGTGTGATAGGAATTACTGTTTCTCTGCTGTCCATACATACATGCTACAGACATAATGATATAAATGGCTGCAGCTCTCACCTCTGACTTTAATCCACAGAGCACGGAAAAAAGGCCAACTACAGTAGAGAATATCCACACATATGCAGAATTATCCGTAAACATCTCCCTGTCCTCAATTATGATGAGGAGTGGAGAGATGTGGTGTCTGCGGGTATCAGGTGTAAATCCAAAAAAGCACCTACAGTGGAAAAAAAACTCAGCCCCAGCTTGTTTATTGATACCATTCCTCAGGCATGTTCCTGGCCAAAAACTACTGGCAATTATAAATGTGGAAATAAGAAATGCATATGCTGCCGATACATGTGTGTCACTAAGGAGGTTACATCTACAGTGAATAACAACAGATACACTTTAAAACAATATATCAATTGTAATACGGAGTTTGTTGTTATTACATGCAGAATTTTTAAAGTTCAATATGTTGGATGCACTGTAAATTAGCAGAAAATACGTATCAGAAAACATCTCAGTGATATTCCTCATTTTCAGACTCGCAATATATCGGCAGCGACTTTCTACTTCGCCACTGTTCACAGAGGTGACGCATCTGCGTTTTGTGCACAGGGGATTGAAGTGGTTTCATTGCCCATAAGAGGAGGGGATCGCAGACAAAAACTCCTTAGCAGGGAGACCTTTTGGATGTTTTCACTTGATACCTGCATGCCAAAGGGGTTAAATAGAAAACATGACCTCACTCTGCAATACAACTAGGGTATGTTCATTATGTGTATGTATGCATCACCTGTGATGTTGGATCTCCTCCTGTGGACCGCTGAATGGTTCCCATTCCAGGCTCCAGGTGCGGACACTTTGCTGATTAGAGGGGGTTGGACCTTGTGCTACATAAAAAGGAATGGTTTTAATATGTGTGTTATGTCTTGATGAAGGGCTGGATTCTGTAGCCCGAAACATGTTACTGTACACCTTTTTCCTGTGATTTTGGTGGATTTTATACGATGAGCCAATAAATAACTATTTTTTACTCCACAAGAAGCTGGATTCTCTCTTTCTATTGGATATGCTACAGACATAGTACTATGATGTCACAACAATACTTAGTGCACCAATCAGTAATATCTACTTAGACCTGATAAAATGTGAAGTTGCATGTATTGCGCAATAAATATGCGCATCATTAGTGGCGATTTGTGCAATCTCGAAAATAATGACTGGAGATCACGAATTCTAGAATTAACAAATTTACTCTGAATATTATGCAAAAAATTCACGAAATATCGCAAAAAAAGAATATTGCCTATGCCGCTCATCACTTAGAAGTGGGTATATTTTTTTCATTTTTACTGGCATTTAATGGAAAATTGGTTCGTTGCCATGAAAATTCGGCTTCATGGCAAATCAAATTTTTCCTGAAATTCGGATTGAAGTCAATTTGTTTTACTTCGCTTCGCTCAACATTAATTGTCAGCCCTAATGCGGTCTGAAATGTTGTTGATGACAATTTGAGATGAGCGAATCGAAGTTGAAGTGGAATTCAATCCGAATTTCAGGAAAAATTTGATTCGTCCCAAAGTCGAATTTCCTTGTGCTTTGTGGTAATGAATTGCATTTTTTCTAAAATGGCTGCTGTACATGTGAAAGTAAGAAACTCGAGAATGAGGGATCACCCACAATGCCATGCAGTCAGCCAATCAGCAGATAGTCAGCCCCTGTGATGTCACAGCCCTATAAAAAGTCTCCTCCTGCCCGGTCTCTGCCATTTTACAGTGAAATTAGTGCAGGGAGAGACATTGAGCGGTTCAGGGAAAGATTATTCATAGTGTAAGGATAGGGAGATATTATCCACACTGTAGGGAGAGATCAGGGACCGATAGGAGAGTGTAAAGCCTGGGTAATTGGAGCTATTCTATTACACCTTGCTGCACTAATTGGGGTCACTAAAAGTGATCATTTAAAAGTGATTACTACAGATTTTAGGTTGTTTTAGACAGCAATCGCAGCAATCCTAACATCTGTTATTGGGTTGATAGCGTTGTTTGATACAACCAATTTTAGGGTGTATTTATTTTATATATATAAAAGTACATCCATTCATCCTTGCTTTTGTGGTGAATTTGCAGTCTTATAAAACCATTTTTTGGGGGTGTTAGTTTTAAAAATATAAAAGTAGGTGCATTAATCCTTGCTGTTGGGTTAAATTTGCAGTCTGATACAACCAGTTTTGGGGTGTGTTTATTTCATATATAAAATTACTTCCGTTAATCCTTGCTTTTGGGGTGAATTTGCAGTCTGATACAACCAGTTTTGGGGTCTGTTAATTTTAAATATATAAAAGTATGTTCATTAATCTTTGCTTTTGGGGTGGATTTGTAGCCTGATGGGGTGTGTTTATTTCATATATAAAAGTACTTCCATTAATCCTTACTTTTGGGATAAATTTGCCCCCCCCCAACTCATCACTCTGTCACTGGCCCACTGTGTTGGCTCCTCATGCTGTTGCCACCTCAGCACCCTGTCACTGGGCCGCTTTTGTCACTGTTTTGTTTTGTTGACATCACCACTTATTTTACCCTTCTGATTTGTCAGAAGGACGGAAAAATGAGAAACACAATGGATCCTGTCTTTGGAGCAGCAATAAGGCCTGTATCACATGGTCCCTATTTTGTTTCAGGATTAGCTTATGATTTGGTAGCCAAAAGCAGGAGTGGGAACAAAACACATAAGACATGCAAATATTCCATTCACGTGTCATCTGTTTTTTGGATCCACTCCTGTTTTTTTGCCTGAGCAATACTGATAGATTACTGAGAAAATGCTGACAGTGTGAAGAGGGATGCTCAAAAGTCAGGATCGTTTTTTTTTTGGGGGTTGTTCTTATGACGGATGAGAAGAAGGGGAAAATAAACAGCGACGTCAACACAAACTTACTGCTGACACCCTTTCCACTCTGTCACTCTGTCAGGGGGGCACTACTTGTCTCAGCATGTAACAGAACAGGTTCTGTAGAAATCTACGTGGAATCAGCTGACGACGATGTAAAAAGAGTGCGCTCTTTCACTCTATAGTAGAATCTTAGGCCACTACACGGTTCTTTATACCTGATGCTAACATTGACCTGTATGACTAAGTTCATACTTGAGTTGTTTGGGCAGTTTTGGCTCCGTAAGTGACCAAATGAGTGAAGTGTGAAGTGATTCTAAGAGTGACACCTGTTTCACTAGCACAGCGGACCCCCTATGCAGACTCCCTATGTATGTTTCTGCAATGCACTACACTGTTCTACACTACTGTATAAGCTCTCAGCAGCTAGAAACAGCTGTTTTATAACTCAATTTGTCCCGAATAAATTCGGATCAAATCAAATTTTTTGGGTAAATTCGGCGAACCGTCCCAATCAAATTTTTGAGAAACTCACTCATCTCTAATGACAATCTATGTACAGCTTTGTGGAATATGTTGGTGCTATGTGAGTGAATAAAATGATGATTGTAATAACATATCAGGGAAAACTACCCAAGTGACCATGTGGAAAAATATTCAGTATATTCTAAGCCATTGATGGAATCAGTAGCACCTTTTTATGCTGTTACACACATGTACATACTAGTGATGAGCGGCAGGGGAAATATTCAAATTTACATTATTTCGTGAAAATTTTGGTGAATATTCGTAATGTATTGGCGAATTCCAGAATTTGCGATTATTTTCTTGATTTTCTGAAAATCAGCAATGTAATATGCGCGTATTGCGCGTGCAATACAGGCGTGGGTCACTGTTGCTACATTTTTCAAGCTGCTAGAGGTTTCCTGAGACTGGAGAAAATGGTTGGCACGGCAGAACATTACAATAGCTTTATAGAGTGCTCCAATATATTTGCGATTGCGCAAATCGGCAATTAATTATGCGCATATTTTGGCGCAATACGTGCAACTTCCCATTTTAGCACGTCTGACTGCATATTACTGATTGGTGCACTAAGTATTGTTGTGAACTTGTGACATCACAGCACTATGTCTGTAGCATATATGTATGTATGGACAGCAGAACCTATCAGCTACACTATATCAGGATCTAACCTACACTGACTCTCCCACTAACTATCTGTATTATATACAGTACAGACCAAAAGTTTGGACACACCTTCTCATTCAAAGAGTTTTCTTTATTTTCATGACTATGAAGGCATCAAAACTATGAATTAACACGTGGAATTATATACATAACAAACAAGTGTGAAACAACTGAAAATATGTCATATTCTAGGTTCTTCAAAGTAGCCACCTTTTGCTTTGATTACTGCTTTGCACACTCTTGGCATTCTCTTGATGAGCTTCAAGAGGTAGTCCCCTGAAATGGTCTTCCAACAGTCTTGAAGGAGTTCCCAGAGATGCTTAGCACTTGTTGGCCCTTTTGCCTTCACTCTGAGGTCCAGCTCACCCCAAACCATCTCGATTGGGTTCAGGTCCGATGACTGTGGAGGCCAGGTCATCTGGCGCAGCACCCCATCACTCTCCTTCATGGTCAAATAGCCCTTACTTTCAAAGTTTTCCCAATTTTTCGGCTGACTGACTGACTTTCCTTTCTTAAAGTAATGATGGCCACTCGTTTTTCTTTACTTAGCTGCTTTTTTCTTGCCATAATACAAATTATAACAGTCTATTCAGTAGGACTATCAGCTGTGTATCCACCTGACTTCTCCTCAACGCAACTGATGGTCCCAACCCCATTTATAAGGCAAGAAATCCCACTTATTAAACCTGACAGGGCACACCTGTGAAGTGAAAACCATTTCAGGGGACTACCTCTTGAAGCTAATCTCGAGAATGCCACGAGTGTGCAAAGTAGTAATCAAAGCAAAAGGTGGATACTTTGAAGAACCTTGAATATGACATATTTTCAGTGGTTTCACACTTGTTTGTTATGTATATAATTCCACATGTTTTAATTCATAGTTTTGATGCCTTCATAGTCATGAAAATAAAGAAAACTCTTTGAATGAGAAGGTGTGTCCAAACTTTTGGTCTGTACTGTATATAAGCTAACTAACTATCTAATGCAATGACTCAGTAAAGCACAGAGCACAGCAATGACACTGCTGTTTCTCTCAGAACTCCATAAAACTACAGAAAATGGCTGCTGGGGAGGTTCTTATATAGTAAGAGGTAGGCAACTTTCCTATTGGTTGCTAGGGATGTTGCTAACCTCAGACAAAGACATTGCAGCCTTCTCATTGGCCCACAAGCAAGAATGGAGGTTATTGATGAAAATAAAAAATCTAGAATATTCAAGAATACAAATATGTAGCACTATATTCTAAATCTTCGCAAATTCTCAAAGTGGCGATTTTCGCAATTAAAATTTGCGATTGGAATATTCGCGCCCAACACTAGTACACACATACACACATGTACCATACATGAATCGTTTAGAAAGACTGAAGTAATCTAACCAGCTGCTATATATGATTATTCCTTTGGGCTCTTTCCAGGTAGAGTAGTCAAAAGATCAAATATATATATATTTTTTTAAATTTAATGGGACAGAGCAGCTATAATTACACTGTTCTGCCTCTACAATGTCGACAGAAAGCAGGTAAACAGTGAAGAGAATGCAGTGCTCATATCAGCGCTGTGTTCTCTTCAAACTGCTGATTGTCGGAGGTGCCAGGAGATGACCTGATGTGGATGATCTGTCCTGTGGAAAGACCACTTTTTTAATGCATGCATGAATATCACAGTTCTGTTTTTGTGAGGCTGGGTTTACACGTTGTAGAATTGTGCCTCTTGGCCAATGATTGCATGGCAAAACTGCATACGTTTTTTGCAGGACAAATTTTGTAAACATGTTTCTCTTGTATAAAATATACAGTCAAAATCTGCATTGCAAAACTGTGGCAAATGCATACGGGGCCACAGGCCCACACAGCCCAATACTGCAACATGTAAACTCAGACTTAGAAGTAGTAGAGGAGCACCCATAAAAGTTTATAAGATCTTAGCAATACACTACCTCCATCTGGCATATACAAATTCAACAATTTATTTTTCAAGAAGAAGCAAATCTTCTAGAGGAGACACAGTACCTCCATATTTGTGGAACCTGATAAAAAGGATCCAGAGTAATTTTTTGAGTTCTACACAGGGTCAGAAAAAAAATATTATTTCTCTTGTGAGGCAAAATGGACTACTGTCAGTCTGGAGTTTTGTTCTGCCTTTCATAGGATCAAATATTTACGTGTAAGAAAGGTTAAATCCGATTAACTTTTTCAAGTTACCATCAATTATATCACCATCATTTATGTTATTAAAAGACTTTTGTCAATAAAATGGTGAAAACATACTGTACATGTTTCAAATTACTTTACTCGATTCAGACTTTAAATTTTACTACATTTTAAAATATACTATTTATTTTAAAGCGCCATTAATTCCATGGCACTGTACTTCCAGACAGGTTTACACAATTATAAAAATACAATAAACAAGAAAGTATTAACAGACTGGTACAGATTGGTAGATGACCCCACCCGGAAGAGCTTACAATCTATAAGGAAAGGGGAGAACAGAGTAGGTGAGGGTATAGACTGCTGATGTGGCTGTATAGTGGCAGCATGCTCATTGAGGATGGTAGGCTTTCCTGAAAATGTGGGTTTTCAGGTTACTCTTAAAATTTTGGATGTCGTGGGAGAGTATGATGTGTTGGGGTAGAGAGTTCCAGAGTAGGGGAGAGGCATGTGAGAAATCTTGTAGTCGATTGTGTGAAGAACAGATGAGAGGAGAACAAAGGAGGAGGTCCTGTAAGGATCTGAGATTATGTGTGGAGATGTATCAAGGCCATGCAATACTCTGAAATTCTGGGAAAATGGTTTGCAAATAAGTTCTTAGTGTTGAGGAAATTTTATTAGGATGTGTATTTAATATATTGTGTATTGTCATCATGTCTCTCAGTATTCAGGGTAAACCATTGGAGTGGATATCTTCCTGTGTATGTCCTGTCATAGCTGCTGGGCACAGAGGTCTCCGTCGGCGAATGGTCCATGTGCTAAGCACTGGGCTGTGGGCCGGGGGAGACTGATGTGTTCAGCAGAGCAGTGTTTTGTTGGCTGATGTATGGACGCCGGCTAGGGACCCTGCTCAAGACGCGGATTTATTGGCTTGGCGTGGATGCATTTGTTAAGAGAACAATATAACGAAAGGAATGTGCATTTGTTGTCTCTAGTGCGCCTGATCAGCCGCTGGAGATAATGACGTTGTCCTGTAAATAAACATGCATGAATATCATAGTAACTTTATCTGGCATTGATCACTGAGCAAGGCTAGATAAAATGAACTCCAGTGGTAATGGTAGATTATTGCATACATGTGTTTGTTGGCTAGGGTATTCTAAATGATGGTGTCTTGTCTTCCTATGTCATCACTTCCTGCATCCTTGTTATCGGCCAGCCCCTTTCACACCTTTTGTGAGTAAATAATAGTGAACAAACTGAGCAGGGCGGGGCAGTTGCTCAGCAGAACTTAACATGAAAACACCTTTGGCTGACTGAGCTTGAGATTTTTACCTTTCCTTACACAAAGACATTGGAGAGCAGATTACAACTATTAATATTTCTACAACAGATGGCGAGCTTGGAAGGATTCAACGGATTTTGTTTCTCTGCACAGCAAGTAAAAGGGAGAGAATAGTAAACTGTAGCTTTGTCTGCTGCGTCAGAGAAAATTTCTGCTTGTTAAAAGAACATTTTTCGCTCTATTTGTGTAAGGATAAGGTAAGAGTTTTTCCGTTGTGCAGTTTTTGGTGGATCTGAGTTGATTGTACGGAGGTTGTATGATGAGATAGTGTGCTGAGCAGTACAGGGTATTGTGTTTTTTTTGTAACTTCTTAACTTTTATATTACTGTGATTTTGTAAGAGGCGATTTTATAGAGGTTTATAGAGGCAGCAATTGGTTTTAGTGTTTGTACATTAGAGACAGCATTTAGAGAGTATTTTTATATTGTTAAGCTGTAAATCACCCGCAGAGTGGAGGTTTTGCTCTGGTTTCGCGGGTAGGGAACAGGGAATATAGAAACTGTTCCTATTGCTGGATTTTGTAGACACTATCTTGATTTTCTTTGTGTGAAGGCCATGTGCTTTGTCGGCCATCTTTAAGACATGTGGTTTGTCGGCCATCTTGATTAGTTGCTATGGAAAGCGATTTGGTTGTTTTTTCCTGAAATGTTAGTTTTGTCCAGAATAGTTATCTTGTCTTTTTGTAACCTTTCTATGTACAGTTTGATTTTGTTTTGATAAGTTTTGTGCTGGATATCAGTTGAGTGTTCGGTTATGGTATAGCGCAGTGAGCAGTCTGATACAGGAATCATTGTGTGAGCATTAGTAACAGTTTAGCGGTGAAATTGTCTTATAGTTGATGATTCTGCTTAATGTTTGTATATCTGTGGCTGTTACACTGAATTGTAGACTTGTTTGGCATAATTAATTTGGATACTACAGTGTAGAAAGGTTCTGTGCCAAAAGTATTGGGACAACTCCTAGAAATTGGTACTAGTGTTTTGTTTTTTGTAGCAACCATTGTAGTTTTTCTGTAGCTATGCAATGGAAAGTATTTTTAACCCCTTAAGGACTCAGCCCTATTTCACCTTAAGGACTTGGCCATTTTTTGCAAATCTGACCAGTGTCACTTTAAGTGCTCATAACTTTAAAACACTTTGACTTATCCACGCCATTCTGAGATTGTTTTTTTCGTCACATATTGTACTTCATGACACTGGTAAAATAAAGTCAAAAAAATATTTTTTTTTGCATTAAAAAAATACATCATTTACACAAAATTTGGAAAAATTTGCAAATTTCAAAGTTTCAGTTTCTCTAGTTCTGTAATACATAGTAATACCCCCAAAAATTGTGATGACTTTACATTCCCCATATGTCTACTTCATGTTTGAATTATTTTGGGAATGATATTTTATTTTTTGGGGATGTTACAAGGCTTAGAAGTTTAGAAGCAAATCTTGAAATTTTTCAGAAATTTACAAAAACCTAATTTTTAGGGACCACTACAGCTCTGAAGTCACTTTGCGAGGCTTACATAATAGAAACCGCCCAAAAATGACCCCATTCTATAAACTACACCCCTCAAGGTATTCAAAACTGCTTTTACAAACTTTGTTAACCCTTTAGGTGTTGCACAAAAGTTATTGGCAAATGGGGATGAAATTTGAGAATTTCATTTTTTAGCCAAATTTTCCATTTTAACCCATTTTTTCCAGTTACAAAGCAAGGGTTAACAGCCAAACAAAACTGTATCTTTATTGCCCTGACTCTGCCGTTTACAGAAACACCCCATATGTGGCCGTAAACTACTGTACCGGCCACACAGCGGGGCGTAGAGTGAAAGGTGCGCCGTATGGTTTTTGGAAGCTGGAATTTGCTGCACTGGTTTTTTGACACCATGTCCCATTTGAAGCCCCCCTGATGCACCCCTAGAGCAGAAACTCCCTAAAAGTGACCCCATCTAAGAAACTACACCCCTCAATGTAATCAAAACTGATTTTACAAACTTTGTTAACCCTTTAGGTGCTGCACAAGATTTAATGGAAAATAGAGATACAATTTCAAAATTTCACTTTTTTGGCAGATTTTCCATTTTTATATATTTTTTCCAGTTACAAAGCAAGGGTTAACAGCCAAACAAAACTCATTATTTATGGCCCTAATTCTGTAGTTTACAGAAACACCCCATATGTGGCCGTAAACTACTGTACGGCCACACAGCGGGCCGTAGAGTGAAAGGTGCGCCGTATGGTTTTTGGAAGCCAGATTTTGCTGGACTGGTTTTTTGACACCATGTCCCATTTGAAGCCCCCTGATGCACCCCTAGAGTAGAAACTCCATAAAAGTGACCCCATTTTAGAAACTACGGGATAGGGTGGCAGTTTTTTTGGTACTAGTTTAGGGTACATATGATTTTCGATTGCTCTATATTACACTTTTAGTGCGGCAAGGTAACTGTCACAGCCACTATCTCTGGCTGTGACCCTCCGTCCTTGCTCGTTCGGCGCTCCTCGCTGAAGTTCCGTTCCTGTGTCATTTGTGGTTCTTTATGGGTTAACTCCCCTGTGTGCCTATTAGGAGTTAATCCTCTGTCTGCTCCATGGGTGTGGTCTCTCTGCTGCACCCATGGAACCTGTATATATAAGGCTGAGGTTTCCTCAGTTCTGGGTTAGCTCTCCTGGTGTGTGTTGTCTTGTTCTGCTCCTGGTTTGTACTCTCTCTCCCATGCTGCTGACCCATGGGATCCGTATCTGTCTGTCTGTGCTCTGTGGGTTTCCCTACTTGTTCATTTACGTCCTTTCCCGTCCTCTTTAACGTCCTCTTTCCTGTCCTCTTTCCTGTCTTTCTGTTATCTGTTCTGCCAGTTATGTTTTAGTTACTTTGTGTGTATTCTTATGTCTCGGTTCAGCAAGCGCCTAGCTGCAGAGTTCTACGCGCAAGGCCACGCAGTATACCACTGGTGGAGAAAGTCCTTCTCTGCTCATTGCCACTCCTGTTTCCTTGCTATGTATTTCTGCTTGTGTTATTAGTTGCCCTGTTTTGTATTTGCCTGTCTATGTTATGTATGCCTATGTGCCGTCGGTACCTTCTGGTACCTGTTGTCCATTCGTTCCTGCTGTCACTGTCTAGTTCACGCTCGAGAGTGGACCCTGGCAACTTCCTGCGGCAAAGCCTAACCCTACCTTCTGGGGCCCTAGTGAATACCAGGAGTTGCTTAGTCACGCCCCTCTGGAGTATTACTAGACAGTGGCGCAGTGGGGGTTTTCTCCCACTGTGCTGACAGTACATAGAGTTCATGTTTTGTCTGTGCTGCCTTCCCTGGTTTTTGTTTGTGCAATAAACTCTCATGTGTCTGTACCTGATTTCCGTTTGTTTATTGCTTGACGACGCGGTGGCCTCTCCTGGGACCTCCTACTCGTGACAGTAACAAGAAATAGCTTTTTTGGCACGTTTTTTTTTTTTTTGTTATTTACAACATTCATCTGACAGGTTAGATCATGTGGTAATTTTATAGAGCAGGTTGTCACGGACGCGGTGATACCTAATATGTATACTTTTTTTTTATTTATGTAAGTTTTATACAATGACTTCATTTTTAAAACAAAAAATGTTTTAGTGTCTCCATAGTCGAAGAGCCATAGTTTTTTCAGTTTTTGGGCGATTATCTTAAGTAGGGTCTCATTTTTTGCGGGATGAGATGATGGTTTGATTGGCACTATTTTGGGGTGCATATGACTTTTTGATCGCTTGCTATTACACTTTTTGTGACATAAGATGACAAAAAATTGCTTTTTTTACACCGTTTTTATTTTTATTTTTTTACGGTGGTCACCTGAGGGGTTAGGTCATGTGATATTTTTATAGAGCCGGTCTATACGGACGCGGCGATACCTAATATGCATACTTTATTTTTATTTATGTAAGTTTTACACAATGATTTCATTTTTGAAACAAAAAAAAATCATGTTTGAGTGTTTCCATAGTCTAAGAGCCATAGCTTTTTCAGTTTTTCGGCGATTATCTTGGGTAGGGTATGATTTTTGCGGGATGAGATGACGGTTTGATTGGTACTATTTTTGCGTACATGCGACTTTTTTGATCACTTTTATTACCTTTTATGGGAAGTAAGGTGGGCAAAATTTTACATTTTCTCATAGTTTTTATTTTTTTTATTTTTATGGCATTCACTGTGTGGGGAAAGTAACATGACCGTTTTATAGATCAGGTTGTTACGGACGCGGCAATACCTAATATGTGTAGTGTATTTTATTTTTTTAATTTTTATTCAGTGATAAATGTTTTTTTTTTTTCTTAACTTTTTTTTTTACATTTTTTTGACCCAGACCCACTTGGTTCTTGAAGATCCAGTGGGTCTGATGTCTGTATAATACTGTACAGTACAATATATATTGTACTGTACTGTATTTTACTTACACTGGACAGATCTATGCTTTTAGCATAGATCTGTTCAGCACCATGGACAGCAGGACGCCTGAGCAGGCGTCCTGTTGCCATGGGAACCTTCCCCGTCTGCCACAACTTCGCAGACGGGGAAGGGTGAGCACGGGGCTCCGGGGGGCTGTCGGGGGGCTCTCTCCCTCTCCATCGGGGGGCTGCAAAGGCACAGCAGCCCCCCGATGGGAGAGGGAGGGAGCTCCCTGACCGATGACAGATTACCTTTTCCATACCGCGGTCCGTACGGACCGCGGTATGGAAAGGGTTAAACGGCTGACATCTGCACCGATGTCAGCCGTTTATACCAGGGTGTCAGCAATGTGCTGACACCCTGGTATAACCACTAGAAGCCAACGATCATTCAAGGGGAGGCGGGTGGGGGATCGCGATCCCGCCTGCCGCACCGCCCGCCTCGCGCACCGCATTTGACACCCCCCCTGCACCTCCCACCCACATAAATCATGCAGGGGTGCAGGGGGGGTGCAAATCAGCATTTCGGGCATTTTTAAAGTTTCTGACCGCGGGGATCAGAAACTGCAGAAATCGCAGCAAACCACAGGTCTGGATAGACCTGCGGTTTGCGGCGATCGCCGATACGGGGGGGTCACATGACCCCCCCTGGCGTTGTGACAGGATGCCGGCTGAATGATTTAATCCCGTGATTGGCATCCCGTTGCGATTAACCCCCATGGCGCCGGAATGCCTATTTAAAGTTAGGACGTACCGGTACGCCCTGAGTCCTTAAGGACTCGGTAAATAGGGCGTACCGGTACGCCCTGCGTCCTTAAGGGGTTAAAGAAGTTGCAAAGTTGAAGGACACGGCGACCATTCTTCAAGCTATGCAGGGATCTACTGATCCATGGCTGCAGGCTCAGAATTGTGTAGCAAACCTGATCGGTACAAAAAAATGGCGCAAAAGGAAAGGCAAATATGCTCTGCTTTTTGCTGCTGGGTGGATAGCGGATAAATATCAGGAGTCTTGTAGGCTGAAGCTGAGTTTGGAAGGAGAAGTAGAAGATTTAAAAGTGGAAATTGTTAAATTGAGAACTCTTGTCCAGAAGGCAGCTGAAGCTAGCACTAATTATGAATGTACTGTGAGGTGTAATACTGAGCTGCGCAAGGAAAATGAATGTTTATCTGAAAGCCTGATGCATGCACAGGATGCTGTAAGGGAATCGTCTGCTCTCTGCAGGAAGACAGAGGATGAGCATTCTCGGTGCTTAGTGCAGCCAGAGTTATTGAAACAACCGTTGGAGAGTAATGTGTCTAAGATTAGAGGCAATGTATGGGCTGTAAGCATGGAGAAGTCTGAGGATTGTGGTTCAGATAGTGGAACCGACTCAGGGATGGAGATGGACAATGTGTCTGACCCTGGAGTTAGAAGTATTAACACAAGGCCAGAAGATTCCTCAGATGAGTCCGTGGTAAGTGGACTTAATACAGATAGTAGTGTGGAATCTAGTCATGCTAGGATGGTTAATGTTGTGCGCCAAGTCAAATCACCATGTGCCCAGACAAGCTTTTGTGCAGGGAGGCAAGCTATTCGTTGTTTTGCATGCAGGGAATACGGGCACGATATTGTAACATTGCTAATGGCAACAGACACAGGTATGTTAAGTACCCCAGAACCACACCTAGAAGTAAAGTGGTTTATTCAGCAAGGTGGGGTAATGGTCCCAGACATGTTTTTTTGCAAAGGCATAGAACCCAGGGACAGCCAAGGTCTTTGATCAATGAAGCAGATTTTAAATCACAATATGAACGTTTAAAATGTGAAAATTGGAAATTAAGGTCTTTATCTAAGACCTAATTTAAATAGATTTTTCCCTTCCCCTAGGAAAAAACGGTTTTGGGACCTTGTAATGTTAAATCCTGCTTCTCTGGTAAAATGAATCTGAAGCTGGTTTGGGGCTGGGCAAATTAACATTTCAATGACTGGGTGGGTAGAAATTCTCCTGTACGGTTTCAGGTGAACCCTCAGGACATTGATTTGTTAATTCAGTCCTATACAGTTGTATGTGTTCCAAAGGGTTTTTGTTTTTGTATTTGAGTCTCAGTTTTTAAATTAAAATTAACTTTTTACTGAATCTCAATGTATACAGCAAGACTTTCTGTAACTGAAGTTTTCTATGTTGTTTTTTTCTCTACTTTTTACAGGTCTTCTTTTACTAATCCATTTTTATTTTTAGGTTTTATTGTTGTAATCAAGTTTTTGCCTTTTTCATATTTTGGCATCTTTTTCGGTTTTATTTTCAGTTATTTTTGTCTATTTTTGTTTGGGTATTTCTTTGATTAATTTACATTTACATTTTTCTTCTTTTACCAACCCATTTTTATTTTTAGTCTATTACTAATTTTTTCCTTTTTCATATTTTGGCGCTTTTCTCTTTTTCTTTCTTTTTCTCTTTCCCTCTCTCTTCTCTGTAGATTTGGTTAGGAGTACTGGGGGTCTCATGATATTGTGTGGGAACTACTGCCTGAATTCAAGGGTTTCTGCTGAGCAAGAGGTTTTTGATCAGTCACTGCAAAAAGGGCTTTGTGTGCTGTTCAGCATGACTATATAGAATCATATCGGCAAAGGAAAGTGAGTTGAGCTTTTTTTATGGAGACAAGGTGATATATATCACCCGGGCATACCAATAGCTGTGTGAGTAACCCCATTTCCCACAGGAGTGTGTTTGTTTCCTGTGCACCCCTCGTCCCAACAGAAGGTACTTTGTGTTCTCTGTGCACCCCTTTTTCCACTCCAGGTCAATTGGAAGCCCTATCCTGTGGTCAGGTCACTATTCAGAGCCAAAACCATGGCCGGTATATTTCATTTGGAGACTCTGAGGGCCGCCGTGTGTCAGCGAGAGCCCTTTTCCTCACACTGATTACTCCTTTTCCTGAGGTCTAACTAGGATGAACGGAGTCCGTGTGTCGGTGCCAGAAACCCTAGGGCAACTCAGAGGCGAACGAAGGGGAGTAGCAGCCGTCCAGGCGTGTGTCGCAGAATAGTCCAAGCGTAGGTCGCGGGACACTTGAGGTGGACGCACCTACTTTTAGAAGGCTCGAGCATGGGTTTAGGGAAATTTAGGGAACAGAAGGGTACCACTTCTGACTATAGGACAGCCAAGCAGTACATGAAATCCATCTATGGAGGAGGAGTTGTTAAGCCCCTCAAAGATTGGCACCAAGGGACTGTAGGTTCAGAGTGGACCATCTCCAAAGAAGGGACCTTTGAGGTCTGGATTGGGAAAAAGTTTGTCCGTAAATTCCCCACTAGACTCCAAAGCCATGGTTCCCTCCAGAAAGCAGAACTGTGGCTGCACAAATCCATCGATCTCCAGCAACAGGGCATTCAAAAGTCCCAGACAATGCGAACTAACACTGTCATGTACTCCCGTCCCGCTAAGACTGCAGAGTCCAAGAGAAGCGCTTTTCTCTTTCTCTTTTTCTCTTTCTCTATCTCTCCCTCTCATCCCTCCCTCATCTCTCCATCTAACCTTGAGACGATGCACCATGTTTAATCCAGCTCCTCTTTGTCCTGGTTTTAAGGACAATGAGAAAGGGGGAAAGTAGTGCAGAAAACAACGATCTTCACACGACTGCCTTTTCTTTGATGGTACTTGGGTCCGATTTTTGCAAAGAAGGTAAAAATCACGGCCGATCCATGGCCTGAAGGTTCCACTGTAACCCTTTATTCCATCAGGTATGCCCAAGGCAGCCCCACAGGTTATCACCCGATGTACTCCATCGGGTTCGAGAGTTTCTCCTGGACTCAGACTCAATAACACGTGTTCATTCTAGTCAACCAGGTGATTGGGTCGTGCTAAAGAAACATCCGAGGACGAGACTAGAGATGAGATATCTTGGGCCATTCCAGGTGCTGCTGATGACGCCAACCTCTCTGAAGTTCGAGGGACGAGACAACTGGATCCACACCAGTCATTGCAAGAAGCTACTCAACTAAGTCAAAGAATGAAGAGTATCACTTTTGTTTATTTGTTAGAAGGAGACATTTGTTGATAGCACTGGTTTTACATTCCTAGAGGGTAATATTAATATTAGCTCTGGATCCTGCCAGTCGCTTGTTAATCCTGTATGGGTGTCCGGGCCGCTAGGTGGCCCGTAGATGTGGTAAAGGGCATAAGTTTGTGGGATCCTCCAGTTGTGAGGAAGGTATACGGTTATGCCTGGCTAGCAGACACCATTGACAAGGGTCAGGCCCATATTGACAGGAGCAGGGCAGAGGCGGAGCTATGACTAGTGAGGGTCGGAATTCTTTTTAAAGCTTTGGGAGGTCTTGGGGCTCACTGGTCTTCCATTGGATCCGGGCAAAAGGAAATAGTTTTTTTGTTTCCATTCCTTTTATACGCCGGAGTGAGATGTTTCTAAAGTCTAATCGACTGAGTTACCGAAGCCCGAACAAGATGCCCTGAAGACCAAACCATGGACCAGATGCAGAGGATTCCAAACCAGCCGGCGACCAGCACGAAACAGCACTTCCTGAGTCAGCTCCCGAAGACAAAGAAGAAGATCGAGATTCATTGAGGGACACTGGGGAGCATATGAAAAAGAGGAGGGACTGTTGTGGAAATTTTATTAGGATGTGTATTTAATATATTGTGTATTGTCATCATGTCATATCTCAGTGTCAGGGTAAACCATTGGAGTGGATATCTTCCCGTGTATGTCCTGTCACAGCTGCTGGGCACAGAGGTCTCCGTCGGCAAATGGTCCATGTGCTAAGCACTGGGCTGTGAGACCGGGGAGACTGATGTGTTCAGCAGAGCAGTGTTTTGTTGGCAGATGTATGGACGCCGGCTAGGGCCCCCGCGCAAGATGCGGATTTATTGGCTTGGCGTGGATGCATTTGTTAAGAGAACAATATAACGAAAGGAACGTGCGTTTTTTGTCTCTAGTGCGCCTGATCAGCCACTGGAGATAATGACGTTGTCCTGTAAATAAACATGCATGAGGATCATAGTAACTTTATCTGGCATTGATCACTGAGCAAGGCTAGATAAAATTAACTCCAGTGGTAATGGTAGATTATTGCATACATGTGTTTGTTGGCTAGGGTATTCTAAATGATGGTGTCTTGTCTTCATATGTCATCACTTCCTGTATGTCATCACTTCCTGCATCCTTGTTTTGGGCCAGCCCCTTTTACACCTTTTGTGAGTAAATAAAAGTGAACAGACTGAGCAGGGCGGGGCAGTTGCTCAGCAGAACTTAACATGAAAACACCTTTGGCTGACTGCACTTGAAATTTTTACCTTTCCTTACACAAAGACATTGGAGAGCAGATTACAACTATTAATATTTCTACAACATTAGCAAGCTCTGCCACTAATGCCACCAGATGTAAGCCTTGTCAGGCCTATAAGACTCATGAAGATAAGGTACTTTTCTTAAGGCTATATAGTATACCCCGAATCCTGACCTCAGCCTCTCACCCAGTTAAACCAGTACCCTTTGCTCTGAACTGGTGAGGAGCCATCACCACAAAATAGCTGTCTTTAGATGAGGTGATGGTTTCAAGTCATCTCGAGGCCTGTTTAAATGGTCAAACTTTGCCTTATAGGATAGCTACCTTACATCTGGTGACATTAGAGGCAAAGCTTGCTAAAAGTTGACTCAAAATAAATGCAAATTTTGTCTTTCATCATGTGAGAGTATTGTGGCAAACTGAATATGATGTTCATGCATCTTGGTCAATATAGGTTTTGTTTCTGACCAGAGAAATAATTAGAAAAGGACCCATACATCTTCATAGAGATAAGAGAATTAACTGTAAAACTAATTCCGAATTATTGGTGATTGGATTTGAGAGAATTTTGGAGAGATAAGCAATAGATAGATATTTGTATCTATCTCTATCTATCTATCTATCTATCTATCTATCTATCTATTTATGAGAAACAAAACAGTAAAAATATCCTAGGAGACATAAGCTTTCAGGCCAAACTTAAGCACTTCTAATTTGGGAAGAATTGATTCGGAAGGTTCCAAATTTAATTTGTCAACTGATTTGACCAAATTGAGTCGAAATGGAATTTTGAGCAATTCGCTCATCTCTACGCATCGAGGTGTCACTTCACTGAAACTTCTGGCATTGGTCAATGTCAGGATATTGTATGCAGCAGAAAATTATCCCCATCATCATCTTCATATTGGCTAGCACAAGGAAGTTGTATGCTTGGTCACCTGAGACTGCACGCCCAGTGGCAACCTCTATGTCTTCTATGACAGTAGTTACTGTCACATCTACTATCTATTATGTGTTGTAGTTTTTATATTGAACATGCATTCCAGAGTTTTAAAAAGTGAGAAACACTTCTCTCAAAATTATGTTACTAAAGTACTACATGCAGAGATTTTAATATTATCTGATAGGTGACAAATAAGGATAAAAAGAAAAATAAGCCATTTCCATGTAGTCATTTTGCAGATGTAAATGAAATGCATTCATGCTTTAGTAAACCAACTTTTTTATTTAGTCTTTTAAACTAATTGGGCTGGTCTTGTATGTGCTTTTATCCAAGAACATTTTGTTACAAAATACAATAATTACACAGTTTAAGGAAAATATGATATTTGTCAATGTGCAGTTTATCTGGGATGTGCTTAAAAGCATTTTTTTAACAATCCACATGTACACATTTCAGGCAGTGATCATGAATACAGCTGCGGATTAAAATGAACTTGTCAAAGCCACCAATTCAGGAAAAAATTTGCCTTATAGCTAGAATGTTTCATAATTTCTTATGGTCATTTCATGATTAACTTAATTAAAACAGTTGTCTTCGACTGTTGGGAATCCCTATAGACTAATTATAAAGATACTGCAGAGGACTGGAAACCTACAGGGTTGAAAATGGTGCATATCGAGCTGCTGCAATTATGAGTACTCAGCGAAGGTAGATTATCTTTTATAATAAAGGAATTTGCACACTGAGAAGTAGATTGGCTTCTGAACTGCTTGTTGGGGACTTTTGAGAGACTTATGGGAATAGTCACCATGGTATTTTTACAAGATTATTTAATATTACCTGTGAAAAGCTTTCCTTTTTTAGTAACTTAAAATTCTACTATATATTTCATAATTTCATTATAATGGTGGTGGTTATTATTATTATTATTATTATTATTATTATTATTATTATCATGTAATCATATACAGAATAATCAACCAGAAACTACTGAACATTAAAGGGATCATCCAGCCTAATGGTAGTTTTTTACTAGCTCTAGAGTGTGTTGTATCTAATGAAAACATCATACTCAACTACTTCTTGCCACTCCGTTCTAGCGCCCTGACTTCTTTCAGCTTGTAGACATGTCAAATGGAAATTTATACAATAGGCCTGAGACTGGAAGATCAACAAAATGGAGCCATGATGCCAGAATAGAAAATTCCCAGTGTGTTACTCTACCAGCCATGTAGATAAGAGTTTAACAAACCTCATCTACACTTTATGGTTATTTCATGTGCAGAAATTGACTTGTGGTGCAGATTTTACTTGTGGATTTCACACTTTTGCAAATCCACAGGAATATCAGAATATTATACAGAAGTTGCTGAGGATTTGAAGTGGAAAAATCAACCCCATTAGTGATGAAAAATGTGATTATAAACTAATTTGATATTTTTTTTTTTTTACAAGTTTCACATAAATTTGTCTGCCAAACAAATCCCAAGTTTTTGCGACTCACTTTGGACAAATCGTATAAACACAGCGCCCAGTACTATTTTACTTTAAGAATTGGCAGGGAAAACAAAGAGGGAGTAAGAAGATGGAGAATCACATAACACTGGAAGAAAGTGGGGGGAGCTTTCCCTGATTGGCTCATAGGCTGAAAGGCAGCCTGATCAGCCAAATGAACTTCTTTTTGCTGAGAAAGAAGAATTACCATTCTGGAAGGATGTCTTATGGCCTTGTTTGACAAAAAGATATTATAGAAGCGAGCCACTAATTTGCTTTGATTGGGACACTATAAGGAGAGTATAGGAAGAGGATAAGAAGATATAATTGTATATACAGATATAGTAGAGTTAACACTCAAACTCAACTCAAATTTCTTAACTAATTAAGTTATCCTATAACAAAAGTCATTGACAAGCAAGTGAAGGTTGCATCTAGTTAAGCATATGTGTTAACTCTACTACATCTGTATTTTAGGGACTTTGATTAGGGAAAACATGAGGGAGGGAGTTAGTGTTCACCCAGAGTTTTGTATTTAATGTGAATGCTGACAGCTATTGCTGCATTACAAAACTTTGCAAGAAAAACTCATTTTTCCATATATGAACAGAAAGACAGCTTTCTTTATTTTTATGAAAAAAAAAAATCTAATTTCTACATTTCATAGGCTCACCGCCAACACCCTAATAGCATACATTCTACTCCAAATGCTCAGCAATTGCACATTTTTTTCTTTAAAAACAACTGATGCATTTCAGTGCATACCTGTGCATATACTCATGTTACTGAATGTGTTGCTTTGTACTGGAAGATAGCAGATAGTTATAGCAAAAACAATGCTGCAATAACACAATTTTTATACCTATGTTATTAAACATATTGCATATTACTGCAATATTATGGATAGTTACAGCAAAAGCAATACTGCAATGATGCCATTTTTTTGTACCTGTGCTATTAACTGCATTGCGTATTACTGCAAGATAATTAGTTTCATCAAAAACAATACTGCAAAAGCAGTATTTTTATACTCTTGTTAGGAAACACATTGCATACTACTGCAAGATAACGGGCAGTTACAGCAAAATAAATACTGCAATAATGCAATTTTTGTAAGTGTTTTTATAAATGTGTTCTTAAATCACTTTGCAAACTACAGCAAGAAAGGGTAGTTACTGAAAAGGCAATACTGCATTAACACCTTTTTTATACCAGTGTTATTGAACACATATTTTTATTCTTATATCAGTGTTGTCAAATGTATTCTATTACTGTAATTCCATGTAGTTCAAAGACATTTTACTGTAAAAATTGCATTGTTATACCTGTGTTACTGAACACATAATATTACTGCAATATACCATGTAGTTCGAACACATTGTTCTGCAAAAAATGCATAATTATAAAGGCAATTGTTTATTCCAGTGTGCAATGTGTTTGTAGAAGGGGATGGACATTTAATTATCTCACAGTCTCTAAATTACAAAAAAAGTGTTGTTTAATAATCTGAGTACCAAACCCATGAATTTATATTTATAGGAAACCCCTGACTTTTAATTCATAGGCCTCATAATAAAACGTCTGAAAAACTGAAGAGTGTAAAACGAAAGACCCATGCCTCATCATCCAAGAGTCAGAATGTGGGTAGTAGCAGCAGTATCGGCACCAGCCATCTGGCTAGCAGTAGTAGTGGTACTTGTAGCCATTGTGGTGGTGGTAGGCACAGTGGAACCAACAGTGGCATTTAGGGCAAATACAAAGCAGGAGATTGGGAGGTGGGCCAAGAAGACCACAATGACATGCTGTATCATAGGGTGATAAAAGTCGTGGGGAGAGTGACCACTTTGACAATTGGACAGAATTGCTGAGGAGGAGGTGACATCAGAGGAGAAGAGTGGTGGTAACGGTGGAAAAAAAGAACAGAGGCAACATGCGACAAAACCTCTAAAAAAGAATAACAGGGCTAGATCATCTTTTATTATGGTCAGCTTGGAAAATGGTTATGCTGCTGTTACTGTGGCTGAAAACGTGTCAGACCTAGGCCAAGCTCGACTCCCTCTAGCTCAGTGTGAGCAACCCCCATATGTATTTTTTCTCCACAAGGCTGGCACACAAAACCAATGCCATGTGCAAAATCTTCAGTATCTGCCTGTGATAAATCTTGTCGGGTAATGCTTTTTGAAAAAGTACCATGGCTTGCAAAGGGTGCTTACCATGTTAAGAGACTGTCCTCGTATTTCAGCTATTCTTATTTGGTAAGGAATTATCTTCAGGACTTGGTGCTACAGAAATCTCTGCCATAGCACCTCTTGATCCTTTCCAACTCGCCGGAATTCCACCTTGCATATGCTACAGCATTTGTCAAATTAACGTAAAGCAGTGAATGATTTCATCATGCCCCACAACCACCTCAGCAGGGAGCATGTGTTGTTGAACTGCCATAATGGAATATGTTTCCATTAGAAAACTATTCTCTATCAGCAAAAAGCATATGTGCAAGTTGAACTTTCATCTGACCAAGTTGCTGGCGGTTCAATTACTGCAGAACCACTTAGTTGTGGTAAATGTGACCCACTTCCATGCCTTCATCCAAATTTAATTTTTCTAGGCTCTGGCCTGGATGTCAAGCAAGAGTACCACTGCCACTGCATTCAGAAAAACTTTTATTCTATTCCGTGCACAAACGTGGAGCACCTCCGTGCTTTAACTTAAATAGGCAAGCAAGAGTACTACTGTCACTCCATTCAGAAAAAAAATTCACTCTCATCGGTCCACAAATGTGGTGCACTTCCACTCCTTTGCTAAATTAAAATGTTTTAATCGAAGGGCACTATCTGCATGATACTATTATTATCAGGGGGTTTATCTGTTTCTGCAGGTACAGTATTGGAAGTGGTAGGATAATTTGTCCAGAAGATGGGAAGATGATGGAAAAGTCGTAAACTAAGATGTCTTTTTGTCAAACTGCAGAGACGAGAGATGGGTGAAAAATGTGGTCCCGTCTGAATGTAGAACATGAGGAGAGAGAAAATCTAGGAGACATTACTGGATGTAAGTATGGGGAGCTGTATTACCCTGTATGTTTTGTAGTTAAATATATAATGTTAGGAGGGAAGGGGTTAGGTTGAGAATTTGGTATAGGGATTGGGGGAGGGGAGGCACTGTTTAAATTTTTTACCTCAGGCAGCAAAAAGGTTAGGTGCACCCCTGGATACCACTTCATAATATTGTTATTGTTTCATTAGTTACATTATACTATTTATATTTTATTATAGTTTTACTTTTTACTTTGACTTTGCCCTTTGTGAATGCCCTTTGTAAACTGCAATAGCCCAGCCCTTTCAAAATCTATAATTTGAAAGATTACTCTCCATTCTTATAGCTGTCTCACCTGTTATGAACCATACATTTTGTGCTGAGCAGAAATTAATATACTGCAATCGACTAAATTCTTCTCTGTACGAGCCCGCAAGCTCCACTTCAGAGACAAATTCTGCGTACCTATTACCTAATGTAATATAAAATAAACAAACATGCCAAAGAAAATAGGAGGAATGCATAGGACTTATAGGGGTACAGGGATTTATATGAAAGATAATAGTGATATACAGTCTCTCATGTGAGAAGAGGTTGTCATTCTTCCTTCCACATTAAATATTTTTGAAAGACTTAGAATCACCTTCTAAGTATGGATATAACATAAATGTTTCTGTCTATAATATTTGTATTCCTTGAAAACAACATATATAACATTTATTTGACAGCAGCTCAAAAAGGAAATTGTACATATTTGTACATAAATCAGAAAAATTGATGCTAAAAACTGTATTGCTGCTAGAAAGAAACATTTTGTAATATTGCTGGGATCTCATTAGAAATCCTAATTGTTTATTGGAAAATGCAAAGTAATAAAATGAAATGCGAAATATAGTGTTGACTAGTATATTAGCTGCCAGCCATTAAATAGTAGAAACACCATATAACATAAAAACAGCCCAAGAAAACAGATACAATTCGAAAAAATTAAAACTATTTGTATGTATTTTTAATGTCTCTATGTACAATTTTATTCATGTAATTATACAGATTTACAGAAAAAGGCACCGTAAAATAAAATGAAGTGCAATATTATAAAACTAACATAAGAAAAAGTAAGATTCTTTCTTAAAGTGTCCCTGTACATTGGGAATAGTTTTGATATGTCATAATAACTAGTGATGAGCAGCATGGGCAATATTCGTTTTCCACAATATTTTGTGAACTTTTAGCCTAATATTCTATAATTCATGAACTCGAGTCATTATTTTCTTGATTGCGAAAATCCGCAATGTAATTTGTGCATATTGCGTGCGCAATACAGGCGTGGCTCACTTTTGCTACATTTTTCAAGCTGCTAGAAGTTTCCTGAGACTGGAGAAAATGTGAGTGAGGGAATCCTATCCCTGTATCAAACTACAGGGTGGGCCATTTATATGGATACACCTTAATAAAATGGGAATGGTTGGTGATATTAACTTCCTGTTTGTGGCACATTAGTATATGTGAGGGGGGAAACTTTTCAAGATGGGTGGTGACCATGGTGGCCATTTTTAATTTGGCCATTTTGAATCAAACTTTTGTTTTTTCAATAGGAAGAGGGTCATGTGACACATCAAACTTATTGGGAATTTCACAAGAAAAACAATGGTGTGCTTGGTTTTAACATAACTTTATTCTTCCACATACACCGCCACATCCACCGCCTCCCCAACCTCCTACTCCATATGGACCTCGTCCTCCTAGATCAAGATTATTATTTTTTTATTTTTACGTATTTTATGTTATTTAAAGTCATTTCCCTATCCACATTTGTTTGCAGAGCACTTGCCATGCTCTTAACCACATTTTGATGCCATTTGCAGTCCTCTAGCCCTTTCCATAAAATATTTACAGCCATTTTAGTGCTCAAAAGTTCGGGTCCCCATTGACTTTAATGGGGTTCGGGGTCAAGTTCGGGTTCCGAACTCGAACTTTTCTGTGAAGTTCGGCCGAACCCTGTCGAACCTGAACATCCAGGTGTCCGCTCAACTCTAATTGCTACAATTTTGGGGTACATATGACTTTTTGATTAACATGTTTTTGGGAGGTTTTAAAAAAAAAATCTGTTTTGGAACAATGTTTATTTATTTATTTTTACGGCTTTCACCTGATGGGATAGATCATGTGATATTATTATAGAGCTGGTCGTTGCGGACGCCGTGATACCAAATATGTCAATTTATATTTTTTCTTCTGTTTTTTACTTTTTTTAATGATGGATTTGTGGGTATTTATTTTTTTTTTAATTATGAAACTTTTTTTTTCAAAAACACTGTAATATTTTTATTTTTTTTATTTTTTATTTTACTCTTTGTGTACCCCATAAGGATATACAAGACCTCTGGGCGAAATTTAACTTCATTTTTTTTTTTACTATTAATTTCTCCTATAACTGGGGCTAACATAGTAGCCCCAGTTACAGGGGAAATACACCCCCAGAGAGGCTGTACAGGATAATACTACGCTGTACAGCTTCAGTGCAGGGATGATCGGGGTCTATGGAATTCAACAGCTCCTGCACTCCCCCGGCCCCGGCGGTCACATGACCACCGGGTTGGTACAGGAAGTGGCATAGCGCTTCCTCAGCTATATACACAGTGCTCTGCACAGCGATCTAATCGTGTCCCTGCGTTCTCTCTGGGGTGCCCTGCTGTCATTGACAGCGGCCCCCCCGCTCGGCAGCTGCTCGATTAGCGTGCAGCTGCAATCTCTGAATAGACGTTCCAAAACGTCCATTCAGAGATCAACCCGACCGCCCAGGACGTTTATAGTCAATGGGCGGTCGGGAAGTGGTTAAAGTGCATCTGTGGGCTGTTTTGCACCTACAATTGTGTTCCAAATTATTCAACCCCCAATGCTGTAAAGGGTTTTAGGGAATTTAGTGTACATTTGTAATTGTGTTCAGAATGAAATCTTACAAGGACTTTTTAAATAACCAAATGCAACTAAAATGACATCATTTGTTTTTGTAATACAGTATTAAATGTTGTTGTTTTTTGTGATTTCTTCATTGACACAATTATTCAACCCCTTAAAGACTACCACTCTTAAGAACAGAGGTTCATTCAAGTGTTTTCGATCAGGTATTGAAAACACCTGTGGATGTCAAGGAGCAGCAATCAAGCATAATAAGCACCAATTAGGCAGAGTTAAAAGGACTGTGATACTCAGCTCCTTCTAGACATTTACTGGTGTGTTTACAAACATGGTGAAGTCCAGGAAGACAAGATAAGAGGTGATTTCTCTTCACAGGAAGGGCAATGGCTATAAGAAGATTTCAAAGATGTTAAACATACCAAGAGACACCATAGGAAGCATCATTCGCAAATTCAAGGCAAAGGGCACTGTTGAAACGCTACCTGGTCGTGGCAGAAAGAAGATGCTGACTTCGACTGCTGTGCGCTACCTGAAGCGCAAAGTGGAGTAAAGTCCGCGTGTGACTGCTGAGGAACTGAAAAAAGATTTGTCAGATGTGGGTACTGAAGTTTCAGCTCAGACAATAAGGCGCACACTGCGTAATGAAGGCCTCCATGCCAGAACTCCCAGGCGCACCCCCTTGCTGTCTCCAAAGAATAAGAAGAGTCGACTGCAGTATGCCAAAAGTCATGTGGACAAACCACAAAAGTTTTGGGATAGTGTTCTGTGGACTGATGAAACAAAATTAGAACTGTTTGGGCCCATGGATCAACGCTATGTTTGGAGGAGGAAGAACAAGGCCTATGAAGAAAAGAACACCTTGCCTACTGTGAAGCATGGCGGGGGGTCAATCATGCTTTGGGGCTGTTTTGCTTCTACAAGTACAGGGAAGCTTCAGCGTGTGCAAGGTACCATGAATTCTCTTCAGTACCAGGAGATATTGGAGGAAAATGTGATGCAGTCCATCACAAACATGAGGCTTGGGAGACGTTGGACCTTTCAACAGGACAATGATCCCAAGCATACCTCCAAGTCCACTAGAGCATGGTTGCAGATTAAAGGCTGGAACATTTTGAAGTGGCCATCGCAGTCACCAGACTTAAATCCGATTGAGAACCTCTGGTGGGACTTAAAGAAATCAGTTGCAGCGCGCAAGCCTAAGAATGTGACTATTTGAAGAAAATTGAGAACCGCACACTACTGATATTTTGGTGCCGATCAAGGGCTGCAAGCAGCCAATATACATGAAAGTAAAATTGAGGCACACAGTTTTTGGTATTTGCAATTCAGGCGATTTATTCTTTGTATCATATAGTGATATCATCCATTTGCCCAATCTGTTTCATGATAGGAACATTTTCATAAACCGGACGTTTCGGTCGCACAGGACCTTCATCTGCGGTTTTATCTATAACATAATAATCAACATGAGCTGGATCATAGCAACTGTAACGATCAAGTTAAGTGCATATATACATATATAGTTTAATAAGTCCTAAGGGAATAGCAGAAAATATAGGATAGTCATGTATTGAATTTGGGGTATACGGAGTGTATATGTAGGACTGCTTGAAATGTAGGTGCCTTATAATACACGTCTGTGGGATTACTGATGCCCAATCAAGGCAGTGCTACATACATCTGCATATATCCCCCAACTTCACATAAAACGTATTGGGAATCCAGTGTGCCGCCACCTGGTAAAGATGAGTAACCGCATTTGATTCCAGCCACATCATAGTCCCAGTACTGGGACTATGATGTGGCTGGAATCAAATGCGGTTACTCATCTTTACCAGGTGGCGGCACACTGGATTCCCAATACGTTTTATGTGAAGTTGGGGGATATATGCAGATGTATGTAGCACTGCCTTGATTGGGCATCAGTAATCCCACAGACGTGTATTATAAGGCACCTACATTTCAAGCAGTCCTACATATACACTCCGTATACCCCAAATTCAATACATGACTATCCTATATTTTCTGCTATTCCCTTAGGACTTATTAAACTATATATGTATATATGCACTTAACTTGATCGTTACAGTTGCTATGATCCAGCTCATGTTGATTATTATGTTATAGATAAAACCGCAGATGAAGGTCCTGTGCGACCGAAACGTCCGGTTTATGAAAATGTTCCTATCATGAAACAGATTGGGCAAATGGATGATATCACTATATGATACAAAGAATAAATCGCCTGAATTGCAAATACCAAAAACTGTGTGCCTCAATTTTACTTTCATAAGAATGTGACTAAACTGGAGGCTTTTGCCCATGAAGAATGGGCGAAGATACCCGTAGATCGCTGCAAGACACTTGTGTCAAGCTATGCTTCACGTTTAAAAGCTGTTATAACTGGAAAAGGATGTTGTACTAAGTACTAAGATTGAATGTCACTTGGGGGTTGAATAAAACTGATAATGATGTGAGCACAGAAAAGACATTTGTGGTTATTTCATTATAAATGTTATGTTATATTTGTCTGACTTACAAGTGCCTCTTTGATTTAATTGTAAACAAGATGACAGAAATGATCAAAATCAATGTCAAACTGGCCAAAACACTCAATTTCAGTGGGGGTTGAATAATTTTGAAAACAACTGTATGAAACTGGCTGACCTGTTATATGTGCCGGGGTACAATTTGAAGCTGAAGGCATATATTTTGGCCCATGTTCATATGTGCCGGCATTGCTGAGAAAAATTGTTTTAATATGTGCAAATGGTCCTCTATGAGCAATAGGGGTGTGGCAGTTCAGTGGTGTGCCTAGGGCGGGTCCTTTCTTTGGCACCCCCCCTCCCAAAAAAATAATTTGTACCCCTCACAGTAGTATTGCCTTCATTGTACAACCTTCACAGTAGTTTTTTTTACAGATGTGTGCTCCCTCACAATAGTTATGCCCACATTATGCCCTCTCACAGTAGTTATGCCCTATCTGCCCCCCTTTCACAGTTGCAGTGCCCCCTCTATAGTAGAAATCCCAATTGTGCCACCTTCACAGTAATAATGCCTACTGTGCCCCCTGCACAGTAATAATGCCCACTGTGCCCCCTTTACAGTAATAATGCCCATTGTGCCCCCTTCACAGTAATAATGCCCACTGTGCCCCCTTCACAGTAATAATGCCCACTGTGTACCCTTCACAGTAATAATGCTCACCATGCCCCCTTCACAGCAATAATGCCCACTGTGCCCCCTTCACAGTAATAATGCCCATTGTGCCCCCTTCATAGTAATACTGCCCACGGTGCTAGTAATGCCCTCTGTGCACCCTCCATAGTAGAAATACCCATTGAGTCCCCTTCACAGTAATAATGCCCATTGTGCCCCCTTCACAGTAATAATGCCCATTTTGCCCCATTCACAGTAATAATGCCCATTGTGCCCCCTTCAAATTAATAATGCCCATTGTGCCCCTTCACAGTAATAATGCCTATTATGCCCCCTTTATAGTAATGATGCCCACTGTGCTAGTAATGCCCCATAGTAGAAATCCCCATTTTGCCCCTTCACAGTAATAATTCTCACTGTGCCCCCTTCACAGTAATAATGCCATCTGTGCCCCCTCCATAGTAGCAATGCCCTCTATGCCCCCAGCTGTTTGAAGAGAGGGCAGCGCTCATATGAGAACTGCTTTCTCTGTTCTGTTCACCTGCTCGCGGTAGCATTTGCAGGAATGAGCAGGTAAACAGAGCAGAGAAGGCAGCGCTCATACAAAAAAAGCGGACAACCCATTTAAAGATATACTTGGAAAACATTACATACCTCGCTACAGAACATACAGGGTCATACAGTGCCACATATGTACCTCTTACATCCAGTGACTTCTCTTCTGTGATGTAGATATTCTCTTTCCTCTTCTTCTCTTGTTAGACCAGACTACCATGGTGACTTCTTTCAGCCGCGCCTTGTCTCTGCAAAGTTTAACAAACATACATTTTACTTTCTTACTTTTCCATCATGCTCCCACCTTCTCAACACCCCATCCTGCCACCCCCAATACTGTGTCCACTGTGCTCCACAATAGTTTCCTGCAGAAACAGTCCCCCTGAAAATACTGGTACCACACAGATGGTGCGTCAGTACAAAAACACCCCTTTATATTCTGAGCTAGCAATAATAAAAAACACCTTCCTTTCAGATCAGACTCAGGGGCGTTGCTAGGTTAAAACATTTGGGGCCTGGGCCCCTGATGTTTTGTCCCAGGCCCTGAATGTCCTGCCTGCCAGCTAGATACAACTGTATTGCTGTCCTCAGGACGGCAATACAATTGAATCTAATGCAGAGGAAGAGCTGAAGGACCTGTGGTGATATCACCGGTCATGTGAGCAGTGAAACAGGCAGTGGTTGAGAAGGACCTGCGATGATGTCACCATCATGTGACCAGTGCAGGAGAGGACGGCAGTGAAGATAAGTCCTGGGGAAGAAGCTATGGTGAGGTCTGCTACATGAGGAGAGGTAAGTGAAGGGAGAGGCAGAGCAATGCTGGGAGTTGTGGTTATTTAACTGGGACTGTATGTTGGAGGTGGCTGTGGGAGGCAGTAATGTTATTTACATGGGACTGTATGTTGGAGGGGGCTGGGGAAGGGAGTGATGTTATTTACATTGGACTGTATGTTGAAGGCAGCTGCAGAAGGGGATTATGTTATTTACATGGGGCTGTATGTTGGAGGAGGCTATGGGAGGGAGTGATGTTATTTACATGTGACTGAATGTTGAGGGGAGCTGGGGCAGGGTAATGTTATTTACATGGGACTGTATATTGAAGGTGTCTGTGGGAGGGGATTATGTTATTTACATGGGACTGTATGTTGGAGGTGGCTGTGGGAGGGAGTGATGTTATTTACATGGAACTGAATGTTACAGGGGTCTGAGGGAGGGAGTGATGTTATTTACATGGGACTGAATGTTGAGGGGGCAATGTTATTTACATGGGATTGTATGTTGAAGGTGGCTGGTGGGAGGGAATGATGTTATTTACATGGGACTGAATGTTGAGGGGGTGTTGTGTACATGGGATTGCATGTTGTGTACATGGGATTGCATGTTGGAGGCGGCTGGGGAGGGGGTGATGTTGGTGGGACTATGAGGAGCACTATTACTATGGGGCACTCATTCTTCTTCAGGATAGTATTTGGGGGTATTGGGGGGCACAGCGAGCAGCAGGATAACACTATGGGGACTCCAGGTTGGGGGATGATGATAGAAATGTGAGGAGGTTAAGATGTCTGTGTATCACACTCTGTAGAGACGAAGCAGCGGAAAGAAGTTGTACGGACCAAATGGAGAAGATGATGACAGAGAAGATCTATATCGGAGGAGACGTCACCTGTAGTTCCTGGATGTGACAGGTATGTGCTGCTGTACAGCAAGTACAGCAAAATGCGTTGTGTGCTGAGAGGGTTGATTTAGAGAACTGGGCCATATTCATTGGGGCTTGGGCCCCATATCTTTTGAGACCCTAGCAACGCCCTTGGTCAGACCCCATATAAGACACCAGTTTTAAACCTCAGGTCAAACCCCCATTAGACCTCCATGTTAGACTCTGACCCAATACTAGACCTCAGATAAGACCCCCATATAAGACCCCCTTTATACCTCCAGACCCACATATCAGACCTCAGACCAGACCCCCATATCAGACTTCCAGACCCCCATTAGACCTCCAGACTACCATTAGACCTCCAGACTTAGAGATGTCGCAAACATAAAATTTTCCGTTCGCGAACGGCGAATACGAATTTCTGCAAATGTTCGCAAACGGGCGAACCGCCATAGACTTCAATAGGCAGGCAAATTTTAAAACCCACAGGGACTCTTTCTGGCCACAATAGTGATGGAAAAGTTATTTCAAGGGGACTAACACCTGTACTGTGGCATGCCGGAGCGGAGGGGGCTCCATGGCAAAACTCCCATGAAAAATTACGTAGTTGATGCAGATTCAGGTTTTAATCCATAATGGGCATAAATCACCTAACATTCCTAAATTGTTTGGAATAACGTGCTTTAAAACATCAGATAAGATGTTGTATCGATCAGGTAGTGTAAGGGTTACACCCGCTACACAGTGACAGACCAAACTAAGACAGACCAAACTCCCTGTTTAACACACGCAAACAACCGCAAACAGTCCATTTGCACAACCGCAAACTCCCCATTTGCACAAGGTTGAATACCAAGCTAGCCATGTCCCGTTCCTTGTCCTCACTGACGTCATTGAAGGTCTCTTTCTCCACCCAGCCACGTACAACACCAAGGGTCCCCGAAAGGTGACAACAAGCCCCTGGGACGCCTGCTGTGGTTGGTATTCCACCTCTTCAAAGCCACCTTCCTCCTCTGACTCCTCTTCTTCAGACTCCTCTCTCTGCATTGCCGCAGGTCCAGCAATCGACGACGACAAGGCTGCTTCTGGTGGTAATGGTGACCACAACTCTTCCTCTTCATGCTCATCTACGGCCTGATCCAGCACTCTTCGCAGGGCATGTGTCACGGGGTTCCGAAGGTGCACTTGGTACCCCATTTCCCGCAGACCTGTTGCTTAGCTTTGGGAATGAGGATCTGTGCTTGACCTCATTCCCAGGGCGGCTTTGCTGGCTGGGTGGCTCCCTGCTCCTAGTCTGCCTTGAGCGCCGAGCTGATCACTCGGTGCTCTACTGGTTGGTCTGTCGGTCATGTGACGCTGGCCACGTCACATGACCCTCACTCCCCACTATAAATACAGGCAGCCTGCTGGTCACAGGTTGCCTGTTAATTTCTAGGTTCCTGGCTATCTGTTGGACTAGGACTACTGAATACTTACCTGATCCTGTTCCCTGACGATCCTCTGCCTGTTCCTCCTGTACTGCGCATCCATCCTGGTATTGTGACCTCGGCTCCCACCTGACTACTCTCTTAGGACTCCTCTTGTACTTCGCTAATCTCCTGGTATTTGACCCCGGCTTCTCCTGACCATTCTTTGCTTAATCCGTTGTACTGCGTAGCTCTCTTGGTTCTGACCCGGTCCGTTCATGTTCCGTATTTTGTCTTGTCTGTCTTCCCTGCACATATCCTAAGTTAGGGACTGCCGTCCAGTTGTCCCCTGTCATCAGGACTTGTGAGGCAAGTAGGCAGGGCCAGGGGTGAGGGTGGAGCGCAGTGGTCACTACCCTTCCCCCTTTGTGTGTGTGGACGTGACCGTTACAGCATGCTCCAGAAAAAACGGATATGGGATGAGGTCGATGATGTTGCCTTGGGTTTGACTGACCAGGTTTGTCACCTCCGCAAAAGGATGCATGAGCCTACAGCCATTGTGCATGAGCGTTCAGTAACGCGGCCAAAAAATACCCAGCTCCGCAGAGGCTGTCCTCTTTTTTTTTTTTATTCAAAAAATCTGTTCTTACCAGTTTAATCTCTGTTTTGTCCCCTATCAGGGGCCGGTGTATTGTATGGAATAGATTTTAGGAACCGGGAGATGGAAAAAGATGCTTGGTTGGTCCTCTTACTTCCAATTTGGGGCACTGCGCGTGCGCCGTGCAATTTACTGTGCTACCAGATATGAGTGGTATGTCAAGTAGTACTATTCCTATCAGTTTAATCCCTGTTGCGTCCCCTATCAGGGGACGTGTATGGAATAGATTTTAGGAACCGGGAGATGGAAAAAGATGCTTGGTTGGTCCTCTTACTTCCAATTTGGGGCACTGCGCATGCGCCGTGCAATTTACTGTGCTACCAGATACGAGTGGTATGTTAAGTAGTACTATTCTTATCAGTTTAATCCCTGTTACGTCCGCTATCAGGGGACGTGTATGGAATAGAGTTTAGAGAACCGCAAAGAGTTGTCAATAGTTGACACACTCATGACATAAATTTTATTCCTCTATGCGTCAATCTTGGTGTAGTGATGACTGTGCTCGTGCGCACGTTTGGGAGATTGCAGTCGATGGCGGTTTTTCAAAGCCTATGGTCGTGCTGAGGTAGTTCAGTGACAGTTAAGTGACCCAGAAAACAATGATTCTGCAGTGTGGGCCCATTGTTGGCCTAGTAGGCTTTAATGATCACCTTAGATGATCACAAAGAAAATTAATGTTTTTTCTATGCAAAATTATCCAGCCGATCGCTTTTGGTCTGTTCACAATTAAGCAACGACCTTATCTCATCTGGGGTGTGCCAACATTGCCATTGCCAACACACTCATAGAGGTGATCGCTTCATTGTGATACGCAAGCCCCTTCACCACAACAAGGTAACGATCACGTAGGGGAATTGACAAATGTATGTGCTTTATTTTTATTTTTATTTTTTTTGTTTTTGCAGCCACAGTGCAGCACCAGAGGTCAGAAAAATTAGGCATGTACACATGCCTGAAAAATTAGGTATTGTCTTTTCCAGGCAGAAAGTGCACTAAAACATTGCTGCTTGAACCCTAGTTGGTGGCGGAGAAGTCACGCAAGTCATCCGGCATGCAGAGATTAAATACAGCAGCGTGTGGACCCTTTTATAGCCCAATGAATCTCATTAGGCCTTTTTTAGTCAAATGCATCCCCCAGTGTCAGTCCCTTCGGTATCCACGCCTCATTCATCTTAATAAAGGTGAGGTAATCTAGACTTTTTTGACCTAGGCGACTTTTGTTGTCAGTGACAATACCTCCTGCTGTGCTGAAGGTCCTTTCTGACAGAACACTTGAAGCGGGGCAGGCCAGAAGTTCTATCGCAAATTGGGATAGCTCAGGCCACAGGTCAAGCCTGCACACCCAGTAGTCAAGGGGTTCATCGCTCCTCAGAGTGTCGATATCTGCAGTTAAGGCGAGGTAGTCTGCTACCTGTCGGTCGAGTCGTTCTCTGAGGGTGGACCCCGAAGGGCTGTGGCGATGCGTAGGACTGAAAAAGCTCTGCATGTCCTCCATCAACAACACGTTTGTAAAACGTCCTGTCCTTGCCGGCGTGGTCGTGGTAGGAGGAGGATTACTTTCAACTCTTCCCCTGTTAGATTCCCGTTGTGCTGTGACATCACCCTTATACGCTGTGTAAAGCATACTTTTTAACTTGTTTTGGAACTGCTGCATCCTTTCCGACTTCCGATAATTCAGTAGCATTTCAGCAACTTTCTGCTTATACCGGGGGTCTAGTAGCGTGGCCACCCAGTACAGGTCGTTCTCCTTCAGCCTTTTTATACGAGGGTCCATCAACAGGCATGACAGCATGAAAGACCCCATTTGCACAAGGTTGGATGCCGAGCTACTCATGTCCCGTTCCTCGTCCTCACTGATGTCATTGAAGGTCTGTTCTTCCCCCCAGCCACGTACAACACCACGGGTACCAGATAGGTGACAATGAGCACCCGAGCACCTGAGATGCCTGCTGTGATGGTCTTCCTCCTCCTCAAAGCCACATTCCTCCTCTGACTCCTCTTCCAGCATTGTCACAGGTCCAGCAAGCGATGCTGATAAGGCTGTTTCTGATGGTGATGGTGACCACAACTCTTCCTCTTCCTCTTCACGCTCATCTACGGCCTGATCAAGCACTCTTCGCAGGGCACGCCCCAGGAAGAAAACAAATGGAATGATGTCGCTGATTGTGCCTTCGGTGTGACTGACTAGCTGTGACAAATGTAGACACCGCTCTAAACAACTAAGTAGTGACTGGAGCAAGCGCGCCGCTACCAGGCTACTATAATAATAGCATAGCTAGTAAGTAACACAGCACTTTAGAGGCTCTATTAGATAGTTTTAATAGTAGGTTAGATAGTTATATCCAAATTTTAATAAGTGAATAATAAAAGCTATATTTTAATGTCATTGCTCAGTATACACATGTCAAGAGTAGGCAACCAGTAGTTTCGTACTATATGAAAATAGAGACTGACTAGGTTTGTCACCTCCTCAAAAGGACGCATGAGCCTACAGGCATTGCGCATGAGCGTCAAGTAACGTTGCAAAAAATTACCCAGCTCCGCAGAGGCTGTCCTAGCACCCCGGTCATACAAATACTCGTTGACAACTTTTTCTTGTTGGAGCAGGCGGTCGAACATTAGGAGTGTTGAATTCCAACGTGTCGGGCTGTCGCAAATCAAGCGCCTCACTGGCATGTTGTTTCGCCGCTGAATATCTGAAAAGTGCGCCATGGCCATGTAGGAACGCCTGAAATGGCCACACACCTTCCTGGCCTGCTTGAGGACGTCCTGTAAGCCTGGGTACTTATGCACAAAGCGTTGTACGATCAGATTCAACACATGTGCCATGCACGGCACATGTGCCAACTTGCCCAAATTCAATGCCGCTAACAAATTGCTTCCGTTGTCACACACGACTTTGCAGATCTCCAGTTGGTGCGGAATCAGCCACTGATCCACCTGTGCGTTCAGGGCAGACAGGAGTGCTGGTCTGGTGTGACTCTCTGCTTTCAGGCAAGTCAACCCCAAGACGGCGTGACACTTTCGTATCCGGGATGTGGAATAGCCCCTGGGGAGCTGGGGGGGGGTGCAGTTGATGTGGAGCAAGACGCAGCAGCAGAAGAAGACTCAGTCGAGGAGGTTAGCGAAGAGGATGGAGTAGGAGAAGTAGAGGAGGTGGTAGCAGGCCTGCCTGCAAGTCATGGCAGTGTCACCAACTCCTCTGCAGAGCCACGAATTCCATGCTTGGCAGCCGTCAGCAGGTTTATCCAATGTGCAGTGTACATGATATACCTGCCCTGACTGTGCTTTGCAGACCAGGTATCAGTGGTCAGATGGGCCCTTGCCCCAACACTGTGGGGATTGCCTTTTGTGAAAAAAAAATTCGGCCGGGTACCTTCCACTGCGGTGTCCCAATAGCTACACATTTTTTGAAGGCCTCAGACTCCACCAGCTTGTATGGTAAAAGCTGGCGGGCTAAGAGTTCTGACAAGCCAGCTGTCAGACGCCGGGCAAGGGGGTGACTCTGTGACATTGGCTTCTTACGCTCAAACATTTCCTTGACAGACACCTGACTGTGGGCAGATGAGCAGGAACTGCTGAAGCTGAGAGGCGGAATGGTTGACGTGGCTGAAGATGCTGGACCAGGAGGAGGATGGTGGCTTTGAGTTTGTGTGCTGCTTGTACTCATCATGTGTTGATCCCATAGTGGTTTGTGATGTGAGATCATGTGCCTTTGCAAAGCAGTTGTACCTAGGTGGGTGTTGGACTTCCCACGACTCAGTTTCTTTTGGCACAGGTTGCAAATGGCATCGCTGTTATCAGAGGCAGAAACACAAAAAAATGCCACACTGCTGAGCTTTGCAATGACGGCATTCTGGTGGTGGCAACAGCATGCGTTGATTGGCGTGCTGTCTGGCTGACTCCGGGTGCCGATACATGCTGTCTGACTGTGCCACTAGCTCCTTGCGATGACCTCCCCCTGCTTCCAACTCGGCTCCTCCTCCTCTCTGTCTCCCCATCTGAACTTTCCCCCGGTTCTTCTCTTCGAGCGGGCACCCACGTGACATCCACAAACACATCGTCATCATCAACCGCTTCACTTGTATCTGACAACTCAGCAAAGGAAGCAGCAGCGGGTACAACATCATCATCATCACACCGTACGTCCATGTGTATAATGCTGCCTGACTGAGACATATCCCTGTTATCTACATCCTCTGGCAATAATGGTTGCGCATCACTCATTTCTTCCAACTGATGTGTAAATAACTCCTCTGACAGATCAAGTGAGGAAGCTGTGGTGTTAGTGTTGGTGGTGGTGGCAGGCGGGCGAGTGGTAACTTGAGAAGTGCCCGAAGCTGAGCTGGAGGAGGATGGTGCGTCAAGGTTCCTAGCGAAAGCTGTAGAAGATTCGGTGTCCTGTGTTAGCCAGTCAACTATGTCCTCAGAACTTTTTTGAGTTCAGGGTACGTGGCCTCTGAACACTGTGCATTATTCTAGGGCCAAAGGAAATCACAGCACCACGACGGCCCCTGCGGGGTGGCCTGCCTCTGCCTGTCATTTTTTTTTCAATTAGTTGTACTATGCGTGCAAGCTACTGTGACACCAGATATGAGTGGTGGCACTGGGCACTGGCAGTAGTGGGCACAGTACACGTTGTAGGCCTGACACACACGCTTGCAGGCAACTGCAATTATATTACAGTGAAAAAATGTTTTGTTTTTTTTTTTAATTCAAGCTACTGTGACACCAGATATTAGTGGTGGCACTGGGCACTGGCAGTAGTGGGCACAGTACACGCTGTAGGCTTGACACACACGCTTGCAGGCAACTGCAATTATATTACAGTGAAAAAATTGTTGTTGTTTTTTAAATGCAAGCTACTGTGACACCAGATGAGTGGTGGCACTGGGCACTGGCAGTAGTGGGCACAGTACACGCTGTAGGCTTGACACACACGCTTGCAGGCAACTGCAATTAGATTACAGTGAATTTTTTTTATTTTTTTTTTAAATGCAAGCTACTGTGACACCAGATAAGAGTGGTGCAACTAGGCACTGTCAGTAGTGGGCACAGTACACGCTGTGGGCCTGACACACACGCTTGCAGGCAACTGCAATTAGATTACAGTGAAAAATGTTATTTTATTTTTTAAATGCAAGCTACTGTGACACCAGATATGAGTGGTGCAACTGGGCACTGGCAGTAGTGGGCACAGTACACGCTGTGGGCCTGACACACATGCTAGCAGTCAACTGCAATTAGATTGCGTGTGCCGAAAATATTTATTAAATCCCCATAAAATACAAGTAATAAAATTTATAAGAACAATGTAACAATAATATACAACATTACAGTCACATATATTGTGGTAGATATGATCGATACTATATTCGATAAAAATATTCGATAAATTGAATGGTTGAAAATTCAATGTTGAAATATTCAATAGAATATTCGATACCACTCAATAGTGTCGATAAATTCAATAATATATATCACACCAAAAAGCTTCAAGTATATGCTGTTATTTGGGAAAGAGGGGGTATTATCTTCTAGCGCTCTATCCCACTTTGGGAAACTGAATGTCACTGAAAAATGTTGTAGTGTAGTGTTGACCACTGAGGAAGGGAGAGTGAATCTACCCGTAACGCGTATGGTGAAACAAGTGATGTACCTGCATTGAAAAGCCTCCGATAATACTGTATGGCCATACAGAAGAAAATCTCTACAGTAAAGGATTAACTATTCTTATCGTTGAAAGCTGCACCAAAGGAAATTGCGGAACAGAGTGGTAACTCCTGCGATCTTTGGAACTCCCGCGAAATTTAAACCAGCTTGCTGTATGGAGCGACTGAATAAGCCGGCAAATATTTAAAGCTCCATTGAAGCAATAGGGAGACAACAGATGCTAGACGGTAAGCCAAATATCGATTTCAAGTTTTCCTCGATTCAAAGCTCATATCGATCTTAAAAGGATATGCTATAAGAGACTTTTCACATTATCAGGATTCCTGTGGACACTTTATGAACATATTGCGCTCCCATTGAATACACCTACAACATTTTTCAGTGACATTCAGTTTCCCAAAGTGGGATAGAGCGCTAGAATATAATACCCCCTCTTTCCCAAATAACAGCATATACTTGAAGCTTTTTGGTGTGATATATATTATTGAATTTATCGACACTATTGAGTGGTATCGAATATTCTATCGAATATTTCAACATTGAATTTTCTACCATTCAATTTATCGAATATTTTTATCAAATATAGTATCGATCATATCTACCACAATATATGTGACTGTAATGTTGTATATTATTGTTACATTGTTCTTATAAATTTTATTACTTGTATTTTATGGGGATTTAATAAATATTTTCTGCACATGTCAATCTGGTTGCCAAGTGTATGAGTGCTCGCTCATTTTCCTATTACTACATTTGCCTTTAAAGAGAGGGTGGGGTGATTCCCTCTATATGAGCTTGCAGCACCATACCTTAACTACTTGCTAGTGAGCCACCACAACCTACCACTGCAATTAGATTACAGTGAGAAAAAAAAAAAAAAAAAAGCAGACTGATGTACTAGCCCTAAAAAGAGCTTTTTGGGGTGCTGTCAAGAGCTTTTTGGGGTGCTGTCAGGACGCTGTCCTTACAGCAGATCAGATGAGTCTTTGAGGACTGGAGTGGACACTGAATACACTGGCCTAGCTATCGATTTCCCTATTAAATCAGCAGCAGGAGGTGGGAGGGTCTGGGAGGGAGGGTATGCTGCTGATTGGCTGGAATGTGTCTGCTGACTGTGAGGTACAGGGTCAAAGTTTGCTCAATGATGACGTATAGGGGGCGGACCGAACATCGCATATGTTCGCCTGCCGCGGCGAACGCGAACAAGCGATGTTCGCCGGGAACTGTTCGCCGGCGAATAGTTCGGGACATCTCTATCCTGACTCCCTCCTAAGGAGTCTAGACATACTTTACATGGATTTAAGTTCCACATGGAGTCATGAATAAGAACTGTTTAGTTCAAAACGCGTAGACTGCGAATGACAGCAATGGAGGTTGTACCACTGTACGAATTTTTATCACTACAATAAAGGAACCGACGGCTCAAAAATTATTGGAGTGCTGGATTGCTTTTCGCTTTTATCCTTGTCTCAAGAGGTCTCACCATGATTTCCTGTGCACCCAAGGACTGCAAAACATGTGAGCTGGTTTACCCTACAAGTCCCACAATCTCACCCCCATTAGACCTCCATACCCCCAATAAGACCCCTCAGTCAGACCTCCAGACCCCTAATCAGACCCCCCATTAGTTCCTATACCCCCTAGTCAGACCTTCAGACCCCAATCAGACCTCCATTAGCCCTCCAGAACCTGAATCAGACCCCAATTTAGACCTCTAGATCCCAAATCACACCCCAATTAGACCTCCAGACCCCCAATCAGACCCCCCAGTCAGACCTCCAGACCCCCCAGTCAGACCTCCAGACCCCCAATCTGACCCCCATTAGACCTCTAGACCCCCCAGTCAGACCTCCAGACCCCCATACCCCCAATCAGACCCTCATTAGACCTCCAGACCCCCAATCAGACCTGCAGACCCCCAGTCAGACCTCTATACCCCCCATTAGACCACTACAGTCCCCCCAGTCATACTTCCAGACACCCCCAGTCAGACATCCTTACCCCCCGGTCAGACCTCATGACCCCCCAAGTCAGACCTCCTGATCCCCCAGTCAGACCTCCATGCCCCCCATAGACCGCTCCATACCCCCATTTGACCTCTCCAGACCCCCCATTAAACCTCCATATCAGTTCTCAGATCAGACTGTAAAATAATAAAGTCACTTACGTCTCCTGTCGCCACTCTCCCTGTCTTCTCTTCTCAGGGCCGGCACTGCAGTCACCTGACCTCCTGCAGCGTCAGGTCAGAGTGCAATCTGTACGTCCTGATGCTGCAGGCAGCCAGGACACAGCAGCACCAACCCTGAAAAGAGCGAGCAGGAGGAGTGGTATGTACTGTACAGTGCTCACAGCGCTTCTCTCCCCCTCCTCCTGCAGACTAGTGAGCCCTTCCATTATGGAAGCGCTCACTAGTATTCCCTTTATAAGATGCACTGCAGCTTATAAAGGGAAAAGCAATGAGCGCTTCCATCTGTATTGATGAAAGTGCTCATTGCTTGTGTTCTGGCACACCCCTGAGAACGCTGAGAGCCGCCACATGGGGCGGACCCCCCCTTCCCCCTGGGCACGCCACTGTTGCAGTTACACCTAGAGGCTCAGCTCCCTCTGCAACTGCCGTACCCTTTATACTTTGACAGGGCCAGACATTATGGTGTTTTTAATGCCTGGCCCTGTCCGCCAAATTGCAGAGGGTGCAGCAGATAAAGAGAAAGCAGCGCTTCTAGGTGTAACAGCATCTCCCCACTTGCTCCTAAAGGCTCATTTGCATATATTAAAACATAATTTTTCTTTGCAGTGCAGGCACATAGGACCAACACAGATGCCTTCAGCACACATGCAACAGGTCAGACAGTGTCATGTATGTAGGTGCAAATCTGCTGACAGATGATCTTTAAATTAATTTAACATTAATCTCAAAATCCATGATGTATTTTTTTTAATCTATCATTATAAATGGTGTTGAGTAAAGCACCTGAAGTGAAATTCTGTCTGATTATTAGAAAAAAAAAAAATTTCCACAAAGAAAAATTTTCCACAAAGAAAAATTTCTTTGCGTTTCATGGTAACGTATCACTTTTTCTAAAATACTGGCTGCAGTTGTCTTCAAAAGAATAAAAAAAAAAAAATTTTGAAAGAAAAAAAACTCACCTTATTCTCTTGCTCTCGCAGAGGCAGTCCATTCCTCTCTTGAGAGAGGAGAGGTCACTACGTGATCACACTCGGTGACGTCATCAAGCTCAGCACAGGTCCTTCAGCAAGTCTTTTTCAATCAAGAGCAAGTGGCTTAGGCTGAATATAGTTTCAACATAGCGATGCAGGACAAATGAATTCGTAACAAATCAAATTTCTTGTCAAACTTTGGCAAAGCTGCCGGATATCATTTCTCTCTTTTAGAGATGGCAGCTGCACGCTAATTGTGCAGCTGCCAGGTGGGGGGCCCGCTGTCAGTGACACCCCAGAGAGTTGACAGTTATAGGAGAAATAAATAGTAAAAAAAAAAAAAAGAAGTTAAATGTCCCCCAGAGGTCTTGCATGACCTTATGGAGGACACAAAGTGTAAAACAAAAAAAAAGTTTCAAATTAATAAACAAAATCCCCCCCCCAAATAGGTTATTTAAAAAAAAGTTTAAAATAAATGAAAATAATAGACATATTTGGTATTACCGCATCCGCAACAACCAGCTTTATAATAATATCATATGACCTACCCCATCAGGTGAACGCCATGAAAAAAAAATATATAAATATTGTGCCAAACTGATTTTTTTTTTATCTCACCTTCCAAAAAACATAGTGTTAATCAATAGAAAAGTCGTACGTACCCCAAAATGATATCAATAAAAACGTCACCTCATCCCACAGAAAATGAGCTACCACACCATAGCCAGAAAAATAAAAAAATATGGCTCTAAGAAAATTGCAACACAAAAACATGATTTGTTTCTAAAAATGTTTTTTATTGTTTAAAACATAAAACCCTAGACATATTTGGTATCATTGTGTCCGTAATGACCGGATCTATCAAACTATCACATGATCTAGCCCATCAAGTAAACTGCATAACAAAATAGAAAAATGACACCAGACAGTTTTGCATTAATTCCTGTGGAATACCTAACATTTATAAACCAGTTTTGAATAGTTTGATGGTTGTTGTTTCTAAAATTGGGTCAATTATGGGTTGGTTCTACTATGTGAGCCCCAAAAAATGACTTCAGAACTGAACTGCTCCTTAACCACCTCCCATCCGCCCAATGACTATAAACGTCCGGGAGGTGGATCTCTATTTCTGAATGGACGTTTCTGAACATCCATTCAGAGATGGCAGCTGCACGCTAATAGTACAGCTGCAGATAAGACATCCACCATTCACAATAAGTGATTGTCAAAGCTTATCTACTCTTTAATTGTGCAATGACCTCTGCACAGGTCACAGAGCATGCCTAACAAACTCTCCAATAGAAGTCAATGAGGTCCCCTCCTGACCATTGTGTCTGTGGCCCATGTGGCTGCTGTAAAGCAATTTCTTTAAGGCCTCATGCACATGACCGTTGTGTGCACCCGTGGCCGTTCAATGGGTCCGTTGAAAACTCGGCTAATGCACCGTTTGTCACCCGCGCCCGTGATCCGTGTTTCCAGCCCGTCAAAAAAATATAACCTGTCCTATTTTTTTTACGGCTAACGGTTCGCGGCCCCATTCAAGTCAATGAGACCGTGAAAAAAACGCGGTTGCACACCCGATTGACATCCGCGTCCGCGCCCGTTTTATTTCTATCTTTTGCCATGGCCAAACTGTCTGGCAAAACTTGTGCCAATAAAATGAAAAAAAAATATATACAGGAAGTTTAAGGTCACAGGTTATGCTAATTTCTAGCCACCTGTGCCTAAAAGCTTGTGTGTGGTGAGGCAGCCATTTCAGCTTATTTTCAGCCACCATGCCGCGATGGAATGTGGAAAGACTCATTACACTGGTCCAGGAGAGGCCCGAGCTCTGGGATACCAGAGCCAATTCCTATTTGGACCGTGGGAGAAAAGATACTGCGTGGGAGCAAGTGGCCCATATCATGAGGAGGGCCGAATGGGCCAAAGCAGATCGCAGAGGCCGGGCAGATTTAGGTAAGTGATAGCAATGTAGTTGTGCTGTTCTTGCCCTCTGTGTGGCAAAATGATGTAGTTTTAAATTCCCTGAGGTAACAATAGTGTTTATTTTGTGGTCCAGCTTCATTTTGCATAAAGGCCTGTATGAGTCGTGCACTAAATACCATACCCCACCAATTCTAACTTTAAATGGCTGTCCCTCCCTTTGCTACAGCATATAGTACTCATGTCTATTCACATGTCTGCAAGAAATATATGAGATCTGCACACCCTAGATGGTCGGTGCTCGTAGAGGACAGACGTCAGTAGATTCACTTGAGAAATCCACGGCACACCAAATACGTTTCATCAGTTAATCATTATCACGGTCGGCGTGACTATCACATACGTGACACAGAGGGAGGGAACAAGGAAGGCCCTGCCCAAGTGAGAGGGAAGATGGTGACCCCTGACTCACCTAGCGGCTGGCACCTGGCTGCCCTGACGTCCCTAGACGGGTTCCTCACCCGTACGCCGATCACGTGCCTAAAGCCCTGGCTTTCCCTAAGCTGAGCCCTAGATAGTGAACAGGGCGGTGGGAACACTAGTCCGCACCACTAGCTCTAAAGGAAAACACCAAGGGAAGGACAGACAATACAAACTCAACATATAATCCCAGGTGGGCGACAACAGGAGACAACAAGAAGCCCAACAGGGATCCGGAGGGTAGCACTCTGGAACGACAACCAGGATTCACAACTCCAGTGGGTCAGTATAGATGTCCAGGCAGGAAGCTCTATAACTGGCAACTAGAGAAGTGTGAGGGGAGAATATAAGGAGGTTGGGAGTGGCAGACAAGAAACAGCTGAGGAGGAGAAGCTACGGATCCCTGATTGAGACAAAAAGGATAGCAAGGCAAACACAGAAAACAATCACTAAGAAACAACGTGATCTTTAGATATAGAGCGCGCAGCCACCCGCTGCGACCTCCTGACCCCGGGTATAACGGAGTCAGACGTGGCTCTTGATACCCTCGTGACAATCATTTTTAATTCATAGTAGTTTTTACATCAATTCAATGTTCCATCCAGAGCAATTATATAAGCAATATTTTTTAGTTAAGCAGTACAACCCCAACGTTTCGGTCGGTGTCGACCTTTATCAAGGGATCTGTGGCTTGGATGTGCAGGGTCTGCACATCCAAGCCACAGATCCCTTGATAAAGGTCGACACCGACCGAAACGTTGTCTGGGCACTTTTTTTTTGGGTGACACATGTAAATTGAGCATCTTAGAGTTGTCACCTTCACATATTGTAAAGTATTTTAGTCCAAATGGCTTGCACGACTAGTCTCCTCCTTCTTGTACTTCTTCATTAGTATCCACACACCTGCAGGACTGTACGATGTGCTGTTTAATCTGTCCAATTTGGAGAATTTTGTGCTTTGACTTCTTTAACTATTATTTTCAGATTATAATTTTTTTTTTCTAATTTGTCTATTATGTCATTTCTTACCAGTAAAACAAACTAAAACAAGATGGGCTAGTTGCTGTGACCAATTACGGAGGGAGGTCACCAGCAAAGGCCGGAGTGGGGAGGGAACATCACGTAAACGCCCATATATTTATACTGCACAGTTGGAGTTTTTGAGGCCAGTTATGAATTTGAGGCCGTAAGTATTCTTAGGCTGGGTTCACACGAGCGTGTCCGGATTAGTTCCGGATGCGTCCCGGTGTGTTGCGGCAAACCCGCGCGAGTAGGAATGCAATTGCAGTCAGTTTTGACTGCGATTGCGTTCCGATGTTCAGTTTTTATCGTGCGTGTGCAATGTGTTTTGCACGCGCGTGATAAAAAACCGACTGTGGTACCCAGACCCGAACTTCTTCACAGAAGTTCAGGTTTGGGTTCGGTGTTGTGTAGATGTTATTATTTTCCCTTATAACATGGTTATAAGGGAAAATAATAGCATTCTGAAAACAGAATGCATAGTAAGTGATCAGTTGAGGGTTAAAAAAAATAAAAAAAATTAACTCACCTTCTCCGTTTGTTCGCGTAAGTCCCAGTCTCTTCTTTACTTCTCAAAAGATGAACTATGGGCTAAAGGACCTTTGGTGACGTAAGATTCCGCGAACAAACGGAGAAGGTGAGTTAATTTTTTTTTTTTTTTTTAACCCTCAACTGATCACTTACTATGCATTCTGTTTTCAGAATGCTATTATTTTCCCTTATAACCATGTTATAAGGGAAAATAATACAGTGAATAGACTGTCACCTAGCAACCATGCGTGAAAATCGCACAGCATCCGCACTTGCTTGCGGATGCTTGCGATTTTCACGCAACCCCATTCACTTCTATGGGGCCTGCGTTGCGTGAAAAACGCAGAATATAGAGCATGCTGCGATTTTCACGCAACGCACAAGTGACGCGTGAAAATCACCGCTCATCTGAACAGCCCCATAGAAATGAATGGGTCAGGATTCAGTGCGGGTGCAATACGTTCACCTACCGCATTGCACCCGCGCGGAATACTCGCCCGTGTGAACGCAGCCTTAATGTTTTTTTGACATGTAAATTTTTGCTAAAACTTAGGTTAGAATCTGGGTGAGCAAAAGTGTTCAAGAAAGTAATGGGTTGTGTTGTACTATTGAAGACCTATCCTTTCAGTAGGTCAGCCATGTCAAAACTTACTCCATCCAGCTCTTTCCAAACAGAAACTCCTAGCATGCCAGAATAGCTGAAAGCTAACCAGTCCTGCTGGGAGTTGTAGTTGTGCAACATCTGGCGGGCAACAGTTTGTACATGCCTGGTGTAGGTGATCTCCATAATTTTTGTGGGGGAGTCACACCAGGCACCACCGCTGATGAGCTGTATGATGAGACAACACGTGCAGTGCGCAGATAGCCCCTCCCCTCTCTGTTTTGTTCCTGTGAAGAAATTTTGTCACGGTCCCGGAACATAGATGTTTGCAATCTGATCTAGAATAGAGAATGGAGATGACACGTGCACACTGCACGCATTCTCTCATCATACAGTTGATCATCGTGTTTGCCGGCTGTTGGTCACACACCAATATATTCTTGTGTACCTATCCTATGGATTTTAAAAGGTAGGATAAACCCTCCTTTTTTATGGGAGCCCTGAATAGTGTATCCATTTGTGTTTTTTTGGGTTGTGGTAATATTTTTCATCTTACTTTTATATGTTTTTGAATTTGATAGCCATTAGGTATTGTAATTGTCATTTATATAGGTTCAATGGTATACCACCAACCACAACATGGATTCCTTACATTGCTCATATAAAATGACAATAACCTAATCCTATGATAATGGATTATAATGATGTTCCAACTATGCTTGACCAGCAGGATTAAAACTACTACTCCCACCATGGTCAAGTGTTGCCTGGTACATGTTATTTTTCTGTAAATGATGTTCTACTAGGTTAACATTACATCCTGTATGTTTTGGTGGTGGAAGCAGGCCACATACAGACGAGATGGCCTGAATATCAGCACTGGTTTTGGTCCTTGAATGAGTAATCCTCTTCTGAGGCTGGACAGCTTCAAACGCCAAACAATGTGTTCCATCATTAAATTTAAATTGTAAAAAAAATAAAATTTTCACTATTCACATAGAAGCTGTTATTCATTGTGTAAAATCAAATATCTGATGTTTGCTGCCACTCGGTATATATATTGTATACACACGGCAGTTTACACCGAATATAAATTATGTACTTTTGAAAAGATGAAATCAAATTATCTAATTTCATTTTTTATTTTCATTCAAATACAGTACTGTGGACAGTCTGGATGCCTCAGAAGATTCCGAGACACCTGGGAGTGAAACCCCTGCGGTTTTCTCCCCCGCCACAAGTCCCGCACCAACGCCGGCAGAGGACCCAGAGGAATCGACACTGGCCTAGGCCCCCCTACCACTGGCCAGTCCACCACGACTTGTGCAGCCGCAGCCCAGCATCGCCGCCAAGTCCCTCCCTCTACCTCTGGGCAAGAGAATCAGGAAATGATTGACGCACGCGCCATAGATTTTCTTGCCCAGAGGAGGAGTGACGGCTTGGAGGAGAAAATGCTAAGGGGACTAGGGCCGCTAATGAAGCAGGTCACTCCTGACAAACATCATGAGTCCCTGGCTTCATTGGCCATAGTGATCAAAATGTTCAGTAGCCCTTACCATGGTGACATTCTCTGTAAAATTAATGCCTTGAAAAACGAGATTGTAAATGCTGGACAGCAGCAGCAAACAGGCCCCTATCAGCTGCCTCCCCAACCCACCAAAGGGCTATCTTTCCCCCCCACAACCACAATACGTGCAAACTCAGGGCCCAATCCATCATGTGGGTCAGCATTTTTACCCGGGCAGTTTGCCAACTGGGGCACCACAACAGGGCCATGTACGGCCACGGTCCACCTTTGCTCCTGGTTCTTTTACCCAGGACCTTTTGGATTTGTAATTTTTTTTAATTTTATTATATTATAGCACTTGATATGTTTTTGTTTTTATGTTATCTACATTGCCTTTGGTTTTGTATTGGTGATCCCAATATTTAATCTAAAGTTTGATTGGGAGAAAACTATTTGACTGTTGTTTTTTTTCCGCACTCCACAAAACATTTACAGTTAAATACAATGTAAAAAAAACTTCCACACGCACTGTAGCTCACAAAGCAACACTTTATTTTGATGAACAACATCTTTATTTTGGGATACTGTGATCATGAGGTATTAGAAAACATTTTGGAACAGATATGCCAAATATAAAGATGTTTTAGTCAATTTACATTTAGACAAAAACATCATTAATATTTAGTTATATGCAGTTTAAAATATGTGATGTCCAAAAAATCTCAGCCCGCAAGCCCACGTCAAGGGTCTTCATTATCTTGCGAGTCCCTACACTCAACTACCACAATAATTTTTAGTAATCTATCTACAAAATAAAAAACAACTAAAGAGGCCAGAAGATTTCAAAAACTGCCACAAATAGCATCCCTCTGCAATGGCAAGGACCCCTCTGGGCTGTAAAAGTAGTCTGCATAGAGTTCCCAAACTGCAATGCCTGCAGTCTCAGGTCGTCTTTGCAGGGTCCTTTCCAAACCCAAATCTGATGACGTAGGAAGATCTTCCATGTCAACAGAAGAGGAAGCCTCGTGAATCCTGGTGAAGTTGTGTAGAACAACACAATCTTTAATCACCAGGGTAGCATTCTCCGGATCCATCTGTATGGATGACAAAAACACCCTCCACTTGCTAGAGAGTATCCCGAAAGCGCACTCAACATACCGACGGGCACGAGTCAACCGGTAGTTGAATATACGCCTCCTGACATCCAAACCATGCTTTGGAAAGGGCCGCATAACATGAGGAGTCAATGCAAAACCTTCATCCGCCACGATGACAAATGGAGCCGGCGGACCGGCATATCCGGGCATTCTTCTGGACTCGGGCAGGGCAAGCTGGTTGGCACGAAGCCGCTCACCCATTCTAGAAGCCCTAAAGATGCGAGCATCCGCAGTGCTTCTATAGGCCCCGATATCAACCATTATAAACCAGTAATGACTGTCAGCAACAGCCATCAGCACTACCGAAAAATATTGTTTATAATTGAAGAAACGGGTCCCTGACTGTGGCGGCTTCTTCACACGGTTGTGCTTGCCATCCATTGCCCCGATGCAGTTTGGAAACTGCGCAGAATTTTGGAAGCCCTTAGCAATCAGAACCCAATCGTCCGCCTTGGGCTGCGGCATCACCGTCTCTCGGAGTTGCTGCCAGATGACATGGCAAGTGTGACGTACAATTTGCGAGATCGTCGAGGTTCCTAAAAGAAACTCAAAATGCAGGGATGCAAAAGAGTTCCCAGTTGCAGGAATCTGTTGAAAAATGAATAATAAAACAATCAGTCAGCAGCAAATCAAAGGGAACAACAGATTAATGATTCAAGTATAATGTTGTATACAATACATGATTTTAAACACCCTATGTCTAGTGGTGGGGAACCTATGGGATGGGTACCAGAGGCGGCACTCAGGGCCCTCTCTGTGGGCACCCACACCCGTTTACCAATATACCTTAGACTTTTCTAAACATTCATCAGCACAGGGCACACTATGAAAAGGACAGGCAGCACTGAATTTAAGCAGGCAATTAGAGCAAAATGATAAAATTCAATGAAGCTAAAATACACTTACCTAAAGAATTATTAGGAACACCATACTAATACGATGTTGGACCCCTTTTGCCTTCAGAACTGCCTTAATTCTACGTGGCATTGATTCAACAAGGTGCTGATAGCATTCTTTAGAAATGTTGGCCCATATTGATAGGATAGCATCTTGCAGTTGATGGAGATTTGAGGGATGCACATCCAGGGCACGAAGCTCCCGTTCCACCACATCCCAAAGATGCTCTATTGGGTTGAGATCTGGTGACTGTGGGGGCCATTTTAGTACAGTGAACTCATTGTCATGTTCAAGAAACCAATTTGAAATTATTCGAGCTTTGTGACATGGTGCATTATACTGCTGGAAGTAGCCATCAGAGGATGGATACATGTTCTCATTTTGTTTACGCCAAATTCGGACTCTACCATTTGAATGTCTCAACAGAAATCGAGACTCATCAGACCAGGCAACATTTTTCCAGTCTTCAACAGTCCAATTTTGGTGACCTCGTGCAAATCGTAGTCTCTTTTTCCTATTTGTAGTGGAGATGAGTGGTACCCGGTGGGGTCTTCTGCTGTTGTAGCCCATCCGCCTCAAGGTTGTGCGTGTTGTGGCTTCACAAATGCTTTGCTGCATACCTCGGTTGTAACGAGTGGTTATTTCAGTCAACGTTGCTCTTCTATCAGCTTGAATCAGTCGGCCCATTCTCTTCTGATCTCTAGCATCCACAAGGCATTTTTGCCCACAGGACTGCCGCATACTGGATGTTTTTCCCTTTTCACACCATTCTTTGTAAACCCTAGAAATGGTTGTGCGTGAAAATCCCAGTAACTGAGCAGATTGTGAAATACTCAGACCGGCCCGTCTGGCACCAACAACCATGCCACGCTCAAAATTGCTTAAATCACCTTTCTTTCCCATTCTGACATTCAGTTTGGAGTTCAGGAGATTGTCTTGACCAGGACCACCCCCCTAAATGCATTGAAGCAACTGCCATGTGATTGGTTGACTAGATAATTGCATTAATGAGAAATAGAACAGGTTTTCCTAATAATTCATTAGGTGAGTGTATATTGGACTATAGTATTCATGTTAAATTGCCGTGTTGACATTTTGCACTAAAAACGTTGGTTTTGGGTTGAAGTTTGGAAACTCAGTCTGAAAACGGCTCGCCATTACTGCCCTATGTCCTTTGTTGATTAAACCTAAAATAAAATAATTGAATTTGTGTATATGAGCAAAACACTAACAGCTATTGGGGTGTGGCCAGTATTACCACAACTAAGTGACATTAACTGTGTTTTGCCCCTTTTTAAATACTGAAAGTGATGTGCAAATTCAAAATTATGGGAACATTATGCATGATGAGGACGTTAGCTGGAAATCTCAGGGGTTGGCAGCAGCACAATCCTACAAAATAGGGTACAAACCGGTATATAGACTTCAAACAGGGTGGTGCACGGAGATAGGGATCCTGACAGAGAGACCCAATTCTTCCACACACTACAAAAATCCCCAGCACTCGCCAGTATTTGACGAAAAATTGTGATTTATTCACTCAGACAGGCAGGTTACAGCCTGCAGTAACATGGCTGACTGCCTGAATAAAACACCAATTTTAACAAACTACTGGCGAGTGCTGAGGAATATTGGAGTGTCTGGAGGACGTTAGCTGAACACAAGTTTGAAACATGCACAAAAGAAAAAAAAAACTTTGGGATGTTATGTGACAGGGATTAACGGGTTGAAAAACCAACCCTAAAAAAAAAAAACAATACATTATGGGCAAAGAAAGGTTACTTCAGCAAACAGTAGCACATGTCTCACAGCAGCCATTTTCTAACACATGTTCCTCCTGACGGAAGCACTGCACGTTACTGGTGAAACTTTAAATGTAAAATATTGCTTACCTCAACGTGACAATGAGCCTTTTCTCAGGAGAAATGCTGCGCCTCATATTGGTGTCCATGAAGGTAAGCTAAACTAAACACACACTAAACTCCGCCCCTATTGTAATTGATCACATGACTGTGACATCCTCGCAGGTCCTTCACACTACAGCAGACCTCACAGAGTGGCCAACCCACAGGTACGCCCCCGTTCCGGCCCCCTCCACCGCCCCCCTCCACCGCCTACCTCCAGTCCTGACCTGACTACTCCTTGGCTTCCCCCCAGCCAGGCCCAAGCCGCGGACCGCTCACGCCCCGCCACGCCCCGCCAACGCCCCGCCCACTACACTGGGCGGGCGGGCGGTCGGGCCTGGCTGCCAGTGTGTGTTAATAAAAAAAATTAAAATGAATGCGGTCTGCCCCCAGTGGCGTAGGGCCCCATAGCCACTGCTATGGTTGCTATGGCGATCCCTACGCCACTGATGTCAGGTGAATGCCTAATTTTTAAGACCTGTACTCCTGTGGCCTAAAATAACATTTTTCTAGGCTCCAACAGGTCACATTTCAGAGAATTTCCCTTTAAGATGCATTAAATGTCCCCTGATTAAGATACATATTTTTTGTTGGAATTTTTGTCATTGATCACCCTCTAGTATGTCACTGTCTATGTTGTGGGACTATTTGTACACTTATACTAAGTATTTGGTGGCTGCAAATATGACCTGAAGGTTTTTCAGGTTCGCCTGCCATTAAAGTGAATGGGGCCTGCCACAAACTTGTGGTTCGCAAACATTTGATCACAAATCGTCCCGGCCGATGTTTGTCCATCACTAAATTTGATACATCAGAAGAAAAGGAAAATAAAGAAAAAATAAATAAATTATCCTGTAAAAAAAAAAAAAAAAGAACCTGAACATCAACGAGTGCTTGTTCACATCACCGTTATGCATTCCTTTATGGTTTTCTGTTATAACATGGTTATTACGAAAAATAACATAATCCATAAGATGGAAATCAAAACAAAAAACTTTAGAGGGATTCCATTTTAATCCATTTTGATCTTGCAAATCCGAATTTCCTAACACTTAGTGGTAACAAATTGCATTTTTTCCTAAAATGGCTGCTGCACGTGTTAGTACATAGAACAAAGATCTGTGGGAACGAGGGATCACCCACAATGCCATTAATGCAGCCAATCAGCAGCCAGCCAGCCCCTATGATGTCACAGCCCTATAAATAGTCTCAGCCATTTTGGATTCTGCCATTTTCCAGTTTGCTTAGTGCAGGGAGAGACGTCAGCTGGTGCTAGGGACAGTCCTAGTAAAGACTTTATTGTGATGAAAAAAACATTTAGAAGTTCAGGGAAAGATTGGTCAAGGTGTAGGAAAAGGATAGGGAGGCATCCTCTACACCAGGGGTACTCAACTGGTGGACCGCGGTCCAAATACGGACCGCGGCCGCCAGTTGTCCGGACCCCGGCCATCGTTCAGAGCGCTGCTCCTCTCCTGCACACTGTGCCGTGCAGGAGGAGGAGCTTACCGGTGCACTTCCACCTGTCCCACAGCGCAGTGAGACAGGGCTTCCTCCACATGTAGCGCTCCTCCTCCTGCACACTCTGGCAGCTCTGCTCAATACAGCGGCGGGCACAGGAGATGATCGTTCTCAGCAGCGCAGGAGGAGTCTCTCCCTCCCCCTGTGCTGCTGCTGTCCCCGCCGCTGCCAATAAGAAGAGGCAGGAGGAGGAGGGGAGGGGCTGTGGCCACTGCGCCACCAATGAAGAAAACTGACCTGTATTACAAATACAGGAGGCGGGTGCTGGAATCAAATAGCCGGCACCCGACCTCTGTGACAGGGAGCTGCGATCAGCTGCAGTTGAGTTAACCCTTCAGGTGCGGTACCTGAGGGGTTAATTGTAGCTGATCGCAGCCCCCTGTCACAAAGGTCGGGTGCCGGCTATTTGATTCCAGCACCCGCCTCCTGTATTTGTATAAGAAACGTTGGTGGAACAGTGCGCCCCCCCCCCCCCTAGTATAAGAAACATTGGTGGCGCAGTGCGCCCCCCCCTTCCCCATTATAATAAACATTGGTGGCGCAGTGCGCCCCCCCCCCCTTCCCCATTATAATAAACATTGGTGGCTCAGTGGGAAGTGCCAATGAGGGTTAAAAATAATAAAAGAAAATTAACTCACCTCCTCCAGTTCATCGCATAACTGCCGGTCTCCAGTTCTTACTTCTTTCTTCAGGACCTGTGGTGACGTCACTGAGCTCATCACATGGCCCATTACCATGGTGATAAATCATGTGATGAGCTCAGTGATGTCACCACAGGTCCTGAAGAAAGAAGTAAGAACTGGAGACCGGCAGTTACGCGATCAACTGGAGGAGGTGAGTAAATTATTTTTTAACCCTCATTGGCACTGCCCACTGCACCACCAATGTTTATTATATTGGGGGGGGCGCACTGCGCCACCAATGGTAATTATACTGGGGTGATGGGGGGGCGCACTGCGCCACCAATGTTTATTATTTTGAGGGGGGGCGCACTGCGCCACCAATGTTTATTATATTGGGGGGCACACTGCGCCACCAATGTTTATTATATTGGGGGGCACACTGCGCCACCAATGTTTATTATATTGGGGGGCACACTGCGCCACCAATGTTTATTATATTGAGGGGGGGCGCACTGCGCCACCAATGTTTATTATACTGGGGTGATGGGGGGGCACACTGCGCCACCAATGTTTATTATACTGGGGTGATGGGGGGGCACACTGCGCCACCAATGTTTATTATACTGGGGTGATGGGGGGGCGCACTGCGCCACCAATGTTTATTATATTGAGGGGGCGCACTGCGCCACCAATGTTTATTATTTTGAGGGGGGGCGCACTGCGCCACCAATGTTTATTATACTGGGGTGATGGGGGGGCGCACTGCGCCACCAATGTTTATTATACTGGGGTGATGGGGGGGCACACTGTGCCACCAATGTTTATTATACTGGGGTGATGGGGGGGCACACTGCGCCACCAATGTTTATTATACTGGGGTGATGGGGGGGCACACTGCGCCACCAATGTTTATTATACTGGGGTGATGGGGGGGCGCACTGCGCCACCAATGTTTATTATATTGAGGGGGGGCGCACTGCGCCACCAATGTTTATTATTTTGAAGGGGGGCGCACTGCGCCACCAATGTTTATTATACTGGGGTGATGGGGGGGCGCACTGCGCCACCAATGTTTATTATACTGGGGTGATGGGGGGGCACACTGCGCCACCAATGTTTATTATACTGGGGTGATGGGGGGGCACACTGCGCCACCAATGTTTATTATACTGGGGTGATGGGGGGGTGCACTGCGCCACCAATGTTTATTATTTTGAGGGGGGGCGCACTGCGCCACCAATGTTTATTATATTGAGAGGCCGCCAGACGAAAAAGTCGGACATGTAGTACTTTTAGTCTGGCGGCCTCTCACCGTGCTGCGCCGTAACTCTGCCCCCATCCCCATTATAGTCGATGGGCACAGAGCAGCGGCACGGCGAAGTAGTGGCAAGATGGATCTGACAGGGTGAGCAGCCTGTCGGATCCATCCTGCTGCAAGTGTGAAAGTACCCTTACTAATGAGCGCTTCCATCATGGAACGCCCATTAGTACAGCCTTTACCTCCACCGCTACTTGTGCTAGTAAAAAAAAATATATATTACGGCAGTGTTTCCTAACCAGTGTGCCTCCAGCTGTTGCAAAACTACAACTCCCAGAATGCCTGGACAGCCTTTGGCTGTGCGGGCATGCTGGGAGTTGTAGTTTTGCAACAGCTGGAGGCACACTGGTTGGGAAACACTGTATTACGGTACCTCCACCTCCATTTGCTCACGCTGTGGAGAACACTCCCTGCTGACTAGAAGCTCAGGACAGGACCTACAAGACGTCATCACGTTAGAGCACCGGTCCTGAGCTTGCAGTCAGCAGCGAATGTTCACCGCAGCCAGGTGAATGCAAATTTTTTATTTTTTTTTGCAAAAGCAGAGAAGGGGGGCAATACTCTTACTGGGGGCACTAATGGGGACATTATTCTTACTGGGGCACTAATGTGGCCATTACTAATTCTGGGACTTACCCGGGGCGCTCCACTTTAACGTCAGAGCGCCCCACGCGCATGTATCACATGATCGCATGGCATCTTTACTGTTGGCGTTCAGCTCGGACCTTCACCTGACTGCAGACCCTGGTATGTGGACCTTTAATAAAACTAGTTGAGTACCCCTGCTCTACACTATAAAAGGAGAACAGGGTGGAATAGGAGAGTGTACAGCCTGGGTAATAGGAGTGATTTTATTACACCTTGCTGCACTAATTGGGGATCCAAATTGCAGTTATACTGCTGCTTTTAGGTTGTTTGCACTATATGATACATCAGTAATTCCAGCAAACCTTGCTTGTGATTGGGGTGCAAGTTCTCTGTGATACAGCCATTTACAGAGTCTATTAATAGGAAAGATACTTACAGTACAGACCAAAAGTTTGGACACACCTTCTCATTCAAAGAGTTTTCTTTATTTTCATGACTATGAAGGCATCAAAACTATGAATTAACACATGTGGAATTATATACATAACAAACAAGTGTGAAACAACTGAAAATATGTAATATTCTAGGTTTTTCAAAGTAGCCACCTTTTGCTTTGATTACTGCTTTGCACACTCTTGGCATTCTCTTGATGAGCTTCAAGAGGTAGTCCCCTGAAATGGTCTTCCAACAGTCTTGAAGGAGTTCCCAGAGATGCTTAGTACTTGTTGGCCCTTTTGCCTTCACTCTGCGGTCCAGCTCACACCAAACCATCTCAATTGGGTTCAGGTCTGGTAACTGTGGAGGCCAGGTCATCTGGCGCAGCACCCCATCACTCTCCTTCATGGTCAAATAGCCCTTACTTTCAAAGTTTTCCCAAATTTTCGGCTGACTGACTGACCTTCATTTCCTAAAGTAATGATGGCCACTCGTTTTTCTTTACTTAGCTGCTTTTATATTGCCATAATACAAATTCTAACAGTCTATTCAGTAGGACTATCAGCTGTGTATCCACCTGACTTCTCCTCAACGCAACTGATGGTCCCAACCCCATTTATAAGGCAAGAAATCCCACTTATTAAACCTGACAGGGTACACCTGTGAAGTGAAAACCATTTCAGGGGACTACCTCTTGAAGCTTATCAAGAGAATGCCAAGAGTGTGCAAAGCAGTAATCAAAGCAAAAGGTGGCTACTTTGAAGAACCTAGAATATGACATATTTTGGTTGTTTCACACTTGTTTGTTATGTATATAATTCCACATGTGTTAATTCATAGTTTTGATGCCTTCAGTGTGAATCTACAATTTTCATAGTCATGAAAATAAGGAAAACTCTTTGAATGAGAAGGTGTGTCCAAACTTTTGGTCTGTACTGTATATAAACAGTTTGAAATTGTGCCTAGTCAGGATGAGGAGTAAATGGTCTTGACCCAGTTAACGTAAGGACAAATCAGTGAATGCACATTTCCATAGTCATAAAACAGACTATCATAAATTACCTAAACCCATAAACGTGCACTTATATTAGATTGCTACTTCCTCTAAAGGGTTTACTAAGGGGTCTTCTATGTAGCAGAGAGCAGGAGTTTGCCTCTCACAATAAGGACATAGTTCTGAAACGCGTCAACTGAACTTGTGTACTGGTGGATATGTTTGCCGTTATTATTTTCTACAAATAAAGGGCCGTCTTTTTTGCATTTTGCCTCTCACAATAGCCTGAAGTCCAGGCCCGTTTAGCTCCTCAAATGCCGTGGTCAATGGTCACCACGACATCTAAGTGGTTTAAATCTATCAGCAGCCTGCAAATAAGGATGCAGAGTGCAAATGTCTTCACAGGGCAGCCTTAGGACTAATCTCTAGCAGCTTGCTATAGCAGATAGCGGTATAGCACTGACAATATAATACATTGCACTGCAAAAGCAAAGCAACACATTTTAGTAGCAATCAAGCAATCACCTGTTAATGTCCACTTGTAGGACTAGTAAATGGGTAAAAATAAAATATATACCTTTTTCCATTAAAAAAGCTATTCAATGGAAAAAATTGCAAAACTAAAATCTCCTCATATTTAGTATTTCTGCATCTCTTATGACCTGTACTACACAGTTATGATGTAATTCATCTCCTACCGTGAACGTTGTAAAAGAAGATGCCAGAATTGCAGTTTTTTGCATATTTGACAAAAAAAAGACAAAAGAAATAAATAAAAAGTGTTATGTATCCCAAAAGTAATCCAACAAAAATGAAGCCCTCATATAGCTCCATAACAATAAAAAAAAGGGGTGTTATTTATGCTGAAAAATGAAAAACTCGGTGGCAGTATTGCTGTAGTTTCCCACCCACCCCCAGAAAGAGTTAGTTAATCAGTAAGTTTACCCCAAAATAGTCCCATTAAAAACCACAGATGGTCTCCTAAAAAACAAGCCCTCTTATGACTACAATGAAGAAGCTATAGCTTAGGATGCAATGATAAAAAAAAATTGTCACTAAGGCATAAAACTGTCTGGTCACCAAGGGCTTATCACTGGAAACTAGCATTCAGTGATTCTCAAATCATTAATAGAATTGTGCATGCAATGAGTTGTCATTAGGGTTGAGTGAACCCCTAACTGTAAAGTTCGGGTTCGTACCGAACTTTAGGATTTTTGGACCCCGTACCTGAACCTGAACTTTTCAGTAAAAGTTTGGTTTTGGTGTTCAGCGATTTCTTTGCGCTTTTTTAAAGGGTGCAGAGCAGCCAATCAACAAGCGTTTAACTTGTGTGCCCCTAGAAGCCATCACAGCCATGCCTACTAATGGCATGGCTGTGATTGGCCAGTGAAGCATGTGAACCAGCCTCTATATAGGCTGGAGTCACGTAGCGCTGCATGTCACTCTGCTCTGATTAGTGTAGGGAGAGGATGCTGCTGCTGTGAGGGAGAGAATAGGACAGAATCTTTAATCAGAAGTGATTGTTAACTCAGCGATCTACCTAGATATTGTTTTGTGGGTGCAGTGCACAATCTTTTTACCCTGCCCTAAGCCCAGTGACACAGAAAGATAACTTTTATCCGTCTGTTAGTTAGGTGGGCGGCGGTGGCCATTTTATGAAAGTTCTGTGCACCAGCACAGCATATGTGCTTTTGTGACAGTCAAATAGAAGCTTAAAATACTGCAATTATATTCTGGGTTTAAAAAAAGCACCCATTTTTGGCAAGACCCTACATCTGTGGCCTTTGCAGCATTTGTCTGTGTGCAATTTAAGCTTGAAATACTGCAATAATTTTCTGGGTTTTAAAAAACACATATTTTTGGCAATATCCTCAATCTGGGGCTTATGCCGCATTTGTCAGTGTGCGATTTAAGCTTGAAATACAGCAATAATTTTCTGGGTTTTAAAAAACACCCTTTTTGGGCAAAATACAAAATTTTACATCCCTTGCTACATCTGTCAGTGTGAAATACAAGCATTATATACTGCTGTCATATTCTGCTAATAAAAAAAACCCACCCATTTAGGGCAAAATCCCAATTTTGCGGCATTTTCTGCATCTGTCATTATTAAATACAAGCTTGAAAAACAGGAATCGTTTTCTGGGTTTAAAAAAGCACCCCTGTTTGGCAATACCCTCATCTGGGGCCTATGCAGCATTAGTCAGTGTGAAATTTAAACTTCAAATACAGCTATAATATTTAGGGTTTTAAAAAATACCCTTTTTGGGCAAAATACTAAATTTTACAGCCCTTGCTGCATCTGTCAAAGTGAAATACAAGTGTTAGATACTACTTGAAGCGGCTCTACGAATGGTGAGGCCAGAACAAGTACAGGCGATAGTAGATTGGGTTGCTGACAGGGCCTCCAGTTCCTTCACATTGTCTCCCACCCAGTCTCCTGCTGAAAGATCAGAGTTAGCACCTGCTAGCTTGAAATACTGCAATAATTTTCGAGGTTTTAAAAAACACCCTTTTTGTGCAAAAGACTAAATTTTACAGCCCTGGTTGCATCTGTCAGTGTGAAATACACGCGTTAGATACTACTGTTATCTTCTGTTATAAAAAAAACACACATTTTGGGACAAATACTAAATTTGCGGCCTTTGCTGCTTCTGTCAGTGTGAAATACATGAATAAGATACTGCTGTTATCTTCTGTTATTAAAAAAAACACCCATTTTGGGCAAAATACTAAATTTGCAGCCTTTGCTGCTTCTGTCAGTGTAAAATACACACACTAGATACTGCTGCTATCTTCTGTTATTAAAAAAAACACTCATTTTGGGCAAAATACTAAATTTGCAGCCTTTACTGCATCTGTCAGTTTGAAATACAAGTGTTAGATACTACTGTCATATTCTGTTATTTAAAAAAAAAACACCCATTTAGAGCAAAATCCTAATTTTGCGGCATTTGCTACATCTGTCATTGTTAAATTCAAGATAGAAATACAGCAATAATTTTCTGGGTTTAAAAAAGCACCCCTTTTCGGCAATACCCTCTATCTGGGGCCTAGGCAGCATTAGTCAGTGTGAAATTTAAGCTTAAAATACTGCAATAATTTTCTGGGTATAAAAAACACACTTTTTGGGCAAAATACTAAATTTTACAGCCCTTGATACACCTGTCAGTGTGAAATACAAGCGTTAGATACTACTGTCATATTCAGTCATTAAAAAAACACCCATTTTGGGCAAAATACAAAATTTGCGGCGTTTGCTGCATCTGTCATTGTTAAATAGAAGCTTGAAATACTGTAATTATTTTCTGGGTTTAAAAAAGCACCCCTTTTTGAGAATACCCTCCATCTGGGGCCTACGCAGCATTAGTCAGTGTGAAATTTAAGCTTGAAATACTGCAATAATTTTCTAGGTTTTAAAAAACACCCTTTTTGGGCAAAAGACTAAATTTTACAGCCCTTGTTGCATCTGTCAGTGTGAAATACACGCGTTAGATATGCTGTCATCTTCTGTTATTAAAGAAACACCCATTTTTGGCAAAATATAAAATTTGCAGCTTTTGCTGCATCTCTCAGTGTAAAATACACGCGTTAGATACTGCTGTTATCTTCTGTTATAAAAAAAAACCAAAAAAACATTTTGGGCCAAATACTAAATTTGCGGACTTTGCTGCTTTTGTCAGTGTAAAATACACACATTAGATACTGCTGCTATCTTCTGTTATTAAAAAAAACACTCATTTTGGGTCAAATACTAAATTTGCAGCCTTTGCTGCATCTGTCAGTGTGAAATACATGCGTTAGATACTGCTGTTATCTTCTGTCATTAAAAAAAAAAATAATTGGGCCAAATACAAAATTTGCGGCCTTTGCTGCTTCTGTCAGTGTGAAATACACGCGTTAGATACTGCTGTTATATTCTGTTATTAAAAAAAACACCCATTTTGGGCCAAATACTAAATTTGCGGAGAATGAGGAGAGCGTTGAATAAGGGACATGGCCCCGGTCGTGGTGCTGCTGGTGGAGCTCCTGTTGCAGGGAGAGGACGTGGTCGATCTGTGCCAGCTACACGCAGAAGTGAAACACCTTACTTAGGTGCGAGTAGGCGACAGAACCTTCGGCGTTATTTGGTCGGGCCTAATGCTGCTCTACGAATGGTGAGGACAGAACAAGTGCAGGCGATAGTAGATTGGGTTGCTGACAGTGCCTCCAGTTCATTCACATTGTCTCCCACCCAGTCTCCTACTGAAAGATCAGAGTTAGCACCTGCAGCCGATGTCCATCAGTCATTCACCTCACCCCCTTGCAAATCAGCCAAGCAGCCTGAGCCCCAAGTCATGCAGCAGTCTCTTCTGCTTTTTGATGACTCTGCTAGCAGGGTTTCCCTGGGCCATCCACATAGCCCTGCCCCAGAAGTAGAAGAGATTGAGTGCACCGATGCCCAACCACTTATGTTTCAAGATAAGTACATGGGAGGACCCCCGCAGCACGTCTCGGATGATGCCGAAACACAGGTGCCAACTGCTGTGGCTTTCTGCAGTGTGCAGACCGACAATGAGGGCAGGGGTGAAGACAGGGTGGAAGATGATGTGCAGGACAATGAGGTCCTCAACCCCACATGGAATCAAGGTCATGCGAGTGACCTGTGGAGTTCAGAGGAAGAGGCGGTGGTCACATAAAGCCAGCAACAAAGCAGAAGAGGGAGCAGGGTGCGAAAGCAGAGCGGCCGTCCCCTAGACAGTACACCTGCTACTGCCCAACGCTGAAAGGGACAGAGCACACCAAAGCCAGCTCAAAATAGTTCCCTGGCGTGGCAGTTCTTCAGACAATGTGCTGATGACAAGACACTAGTGGTTTGCATGCTGTGCAATCAGAGCCTGAAGCGAGGCATAACAGTTCTCAACCTGAGCACAACCTGCATAACCAGGCATCTAAGTGCAAAGCATGAGCTGCAGTGGAGTAGACACCTCAAAAACAAAGAAAGGTCTCTGGCTCCTCCTGCTTTCTCTACTGCTGCAGTCTCTGCCTCTTCATCCACCTCTGGAGTGACAGTGCCACCTGCCACCCCGCAAACAGAGGATCTGCCAGTAAAACCACCATCTGGGTCACCAAGCATCTCCACAATGTCCCACGGAAGCGTTCAGCTCTCCATCTCCCAAACACTGGAGTGGAAGAGGAAGTACCCCCCTGCCCACCCGTAATTCCTGGCTCTGAATGCCAGCATTTCAAAATTACTGGCCTTTGAAATGCTGTCATTCCGTCTGGTGAAGACGGAGAGTTTTAAAAACCTTTTGGAGGTGGATGTCACACAGTACATCGTGCCCAGCCGCAACTACTTTTCCATGCGAGCAATCCCTTCCCTACACAACCAAGTGGGGGAAAAAAATCAGGTGTGCACTGCGCAACGCCATCTGTGGCAAGGTCCACCTAACTACGAATACGTGGACCAGTAAGCACTGTCAGGGAAGTTATATCTCCCTAACAGCACACTGGGTAAATGCAGTGGCGGCTGGGCCAGAGGCGGATATCAGTTTGGCACATGTCCTTCCACCACCGAGGATTGCAGGGCGCTTCAGTTTGCCTCCTGTTGCTTCCTCCTACAACTCCGCTTCCTCGTCCTCTACCGCCCCCTCATCCGGTCAGTGTGACACCTTCACCACCAACTTCCGCACAGCCAGCTGTAAACGACAGCAGGCAGTTTTAAAACGTATCTGTTTGGGGGACAAATCCCACACAGTGCAGGAGCTGTGGACGGGCATGATGAGTGGTTGGTGCCAGTGAGCCTCAACCCCGGCTTGGTGGTGTGCGATCCCTTTGACGCACATCCCTTGCCTGGCGCATGTGCAGAATTTGGTGGTGCAGAGGTTCCTTAAAAATTACCCCGATATGTCAGAGCTGCTGCATAAAGTGTGGGCCGTCTGTGCACGCTTTCGGCATTCTCACCCTGCTGCTGCTCGCCTATCAGCGCTGCAGCGTAACTTTGGCCTCATATGCGACGTGCCGACAAGGTGGAACTTCACCTTGCACATGCTGGCCAGACTGTGCGAGCAGCAGCAGCCGATAGTGGAGTTTCAGCTGCAGCACACGGGTGAGTAGCTCTGCGGAACAGCACCACTTCCCCACCAATAACTGGGCCTCCATGCGAGACCTGTGTTCCTTGTTGTGCTGTTTCGAGTACTCCACCAACATGGCCAGTGGCGATAACAAAGTTCTCAGCGTTACTATGCTACTTCTATGCCTCCTTGAAAAAACGCTGCTGGCGATGATGGAAGAGGATGTGGCACAGGAGGAGGGGGAGGAAGAGGGATCATTTCATAGGGTTTCTGGCCAGTCATTCACAAGTGGCTCCGAGGGTGGGTTCCTGCACCCACAAACGCCAGGTACACAATTGTCCAGCCAGGGCACAGTTCTGGAGGATGATGAGGAGGAAATGGGGGAGGAGGAACCGTGTTCACAGCAGGGTGGCACCCAAACCAACTCATGGCCATCACTGGTGCGTGGCTGGGGGGCTACAGAGGATACAGACGATACACCTCCCACAGAGGACGGCTTTTCATTGCCTCTGGGCAGCCTGGCACACATGAGCGATTACATGCTGCAGTGCCTCTGCAATGACCGCCGAGTTGCCCACATTTTAACTTGTGCTGATTACTTAGTGGCCATGCTGCTGAATCCCCGTTACAAGGACAACGTACCGTCCTTAATTCCATCACTGGAGCGTGATCGTAATATGCGCAAGTACATACGCACGCTGGTAGACGCGCTGCTGGTGGCATTCCCACCTGACAGCGAGGGCACAGTGGAAGCACAAGGCGAAGGCAGAGGAGGAGGAAGAGTTCGCCATCGCAGCTGGGGCACCACCAACACCTCAGAAGGCAGAGTTAGCATGGCCAAAACATGGAAAAGCTTTGTCAGCACGCCACAACAACCAGCACCACCAGCTGATATGGAACGTCTTAGCAGGAAGCAGCATTTCAGCAACATGGTGGAGCAGTATGTGTGCACACACCTACACGTACTGAATGATGGGTCTGCCCCCTTCAACTTCTGGGTCTACAAATTGGGCACATGGCCTGAGCTTGCCCTTTATGCCTTGGAGGTGCTGGCCTGCCCTGCAGCCAGTGTATTATCTGAACGTGTGTTTAGCACTGCAGGGGGCATTATCACAGACAAGCACAGCTGCCTGTCCACAGCCAATGTGGACATGCTCACGTTCATTAAAATGAACCAGGCATGGATCCCACTGGACTTGTCCGTACCTTGTGCAGAATAGACATACAGTCAGGTCCATAAATATTGGGACATCGGCACAATTCTAACATTTTTGGCTCATACAACACCACAATGGATTTGAAATGAAACGAACAAGATGTGCTTTAACTGCAGACTGTCAGCTTTAATTTGAGGGTATTTACATCCAAATCAGGTGAACGGTGTAGGAATTACAACAGTTTGCATATGTGCCTCCCACTTGTTAAGGGACCAAAAGTAATGGGACAATTGGCTTCTCAGCTGTTCCATGGCCAGGTGTGTGTTATTCCTTAATTTTGTCAATTACAATGAGCAGATTAAAGGTCCAGAGTTCATTTCAAGTGTGCTATTTGCATTTGGAATCTGTTGCTGTCAACTCTCAAGATGAGATCCAAAGAGCTGTCACTATCAGTGAAGCAAGCCATCCTTAGGCTGAAAAAACAAAATAAACCCATCAGAGAGATAGCAAAAACATTAGGAGTGGCCAAAACAACTGTTTGAAACATTCTTAAAAAGAAGGAACGCACCAGTGAGCTCAGCAACACCAAAAGACCCGTAAGACCACGGAAAACAACTGTGGTGGATGACCGAAGAATTATTTCCCTAGTGATGAAAACACTCTACACAACAGTTGGCCAGATCAAGAACACTCTCCAGGAGGTAGGTGTATGTGTGTCAAAGTCAACAATCAAGAGAAGACTTCACCAGAGTGAATACAGAGGGTTCACCACAAGATGTAAACCATTGGTAAGCCTCAAAAACAGGAAGGCCAGATTAGAGTTTGCCAAACAACATCTAAAAAAGCCTTCACAGTTCTGGAACAACATCCTATGGACAGATGAGACCAAGATCAACTTGTACCAGAGTGATGGGAAGAGAAGAGTATGGAGAAGGAAAGGAACTGCTCATGATCCTAAGAATACCACCTCATAAGTGAATCATGGTGGTGGTAGTGTGATGGCGTGGGCATGTATGGCTGCCAATGGAACTGGTTCTCTTGTATTTATTAATGATGTGACTGCTGACAAAAGCAGGATGAATTCTGAAGTGTTTCGGGCAATATTATCTGCTCATATTTAGCCAAATGCTTCAGAACTCATTGGACGGCGCTTCACAGTGCAGATGGACAATGACCCAAAGCATACTGCAAAAGCAACCAAAAAGTTTTTTAAGGGAAAGAAGTGGAATGTTTTGCAATGGCCAAGTCAATCACCTGACCTGAATCTGATTGAGCATGCATTTCACTTGCTGAAGACAAAACTGAAGGGAAAATGCACCAAGAACAAGCAGGAACTGAAGACAGCTGCAGTAGAGGCCTGGCAGAGCATCACCAGGGATGAAACCCAGCGTCTGGTGATGTCTATGCGTTCCAGACTTCAGGCTGTAGTTGACTGCAAAGGATTTTCAACCAACTATTAAAAAGTGAAAGTTTGAGTTATGATTATTATTCTGTCCCATTACTTTTGGTCCCTTAAGTGAGAGGCACATATGCAAACTGTTGTAATTCCTACACCGTTCACCTGATTTGGATGTAAATATCCTCAAATTAAAGCTGACAGTCTGCAGTTAAAGCACATCTTGTTTGTTTCATTTCAAATCCATCGTGGTGGTGTATAGAGCCAAAAATGTTAGAATTGCGTGACCCAATATTTATGGACCTGACTGTATATACCTATCTTACACATCCATTCTTATACTACAGTGCAATTGCTCATTGTTGTATTTTTGATATTTCCTACTCTTTTGGGGTGTACCCTAATAAAAAAAAAAAGAAAGAAAGAAAGAAATTTTAACCTTCTCCACTGTCGCTTCCACCTACACCGCTACATCCACCACCTTTTCAACTTCCTACTCCATATGGACCTCGTCCTCCAATATCAAGATTATTATTTGTTATTTATACATATTTTATGTTATTTTAAGTAATTTTCCTATATACATTTGTTTGCAGTTCACTTGCCATGCTCTTAACCACATTTTGCTGCCATTTGCAGCCCTCTAGCACTTTCCATGACTTTTTTACATCCATTTTAGTGCTCCAAAGTTCAGGTCCCCATTGACTTCAATGGGGTTCGGGGTCAAGTTCGGGTCCCGAACTCGATCTTTTTTGTGAAGTTCGGCCAAACCCGTCGAACCCAAACATCCAGGTGTCCACTAAACTCTAGTTGTCATAACTGTGGGCTTGATGAATACTTGTCTGGCATCTTAGTACACTTTTTAGACCTTGTCATAGACAGGCATAATACACAGCAATAGAGAACTATTGCAGTGCATGTTATCAATGATCAAGGCCTGTTGCGGTCAGGGACTATAAATTTGACTAAATAAAATGTATTTAAAAAGTTTAATATTCTATTTTATTGTCTATTTCCTGAAATTTTGTTGTGGCTACTCAGTGATAGGGATGCACACGAGAGGGGTGAGATCAAAGAGTGGGATTGGGTTTTCTTCTTACTGTTATTGTTCTTTTTGTTTATGTATGTATGTAAAAACCAATAAACCAGATTTAATAAAAATGGGTTTAATAAATTGTTCAAAAATTATAAAAATGCAAAAAAAAAAGTTTTGTTGTCTCTTTTTTTTCTATTAGTAAGAATAATAATAATAAAAAAAAATACACATAATTTATAAGGTCTTTTCCATAAAAACCTGATCATATTATTTAACCCACATGATGGGGTTACAAATAAAAGACAGACTTCCGGTTCCGGCGCTCGTATGTGAGACAGCAAGAGACAAGAGCTCCGCTCCAGAGAGCCTATCACATAGCCACAGCAGTTGCCAGAGGGGCGCAAACCCCACTCACCTATCCTACATCTCCTCCGGAGTGGATGGGGAAGTTTCTGACCAGGAGTGGCACAAGTGTAGGACTACCGGCACATCGCAGGCACACAAAGCGCGACATCGGGGAAGACAAGATGGCGGGCGTGGCAGATCGCATCATGCGCTCAGCTCGATCTTCATCTCAACCCCCCCCCCATACTTTCGACTGCCACTGAACTGGTGGTGGAAACGCACATCACCGTCAATGAACCTGAGGTACTGCGAGAGCTTGGGGTTGGTTGCAAGGCTTTGGCTGTGGAGGTAGCAAAGCTCCTAGCCCTGGATATTAAATCTGCGCTTGAGGTTACTGTGGAAACCACGTTGGCGCAACTACAGGCGGATGTTTCCCTACACTCGTCCCGAATTTCAGAGCTGGAGCAAAAGATCAACTCGCTTGAAAGTGACCTAGGTCATTCTTACAAGCAGCTACGGGCAGTGCTCGACTCTACCGTGGGGCTCCGAGACAAAGTGGAGGATCTTGAAAACAGATCCCGGTGCAGCAACATTCCCATAATCGGCCTACCAGAATCGATTCCATCCAACCAACTAGCATCGATCTGTGCCGTGGATATACCGAAAGCGCTGGGTATCCGTAGCCCCTGCCCAGTGGAGAGAACGCATCGTGTGGGACCACCGCGGATTGACTAAAATGGCGCGCAGACAGCCAACCAAGCCATGAGACCTCGCCCCACGATAGTCAAGAACCTGAATTATGCTGAAAAAGCTGACACTTTGGGACATTTTAAGAAGAGGGGAAAACCTGTAGAAGTCAGAGGTTACAAGGTACTTTTGTTTGGGGACTATAGTGCCGAGGTATCGAGACGGAGGAGGGCATTCACAGAAATATGCTCAGCCCTTGTGAGGAAGAAACAAAAATTTGCACTACTATACCCTGCGTTTTTGAAAGTTTTTAAAGAGGGTGGCTCATCGGAGGTCTTTGAAACACCGGAGGATGCCGTGACTACTATGGACCTAACAACACGGGACAGGGATGCTGAGCGATCGCTAGAGATGTTGCGAACATAAAATTTTCCGTTCGCGAACGGGCGAACCGGGCGGACCGCCATAGACTTCAATAGGCAGGCGAATTTTAAAACCCACAGGGACTCTTTCTAGCCACAGTAGTGATGGAAAAATTGTTTCAAGGGGACTAACACCTGGACTGTGGCATGTCGGAGGGGGATCCATGGCAAAACTCCCATGGAAAATTACATAGTTGACGCAGAGTTGGATTTTAATCCATAAAGGGCGTAAATCACCTAACAATCCAATTTTTTTTTGAACAACATGGTTTAAAACATCCAGTATGTGTATACGATCAGGTATGATGTTGTATCAATCAGGTAGTGTAAGGGTTACGCCCGCTTCACAGACCAAACTCCCCTTTTAATGCACCGCAAACAGTCCATTTGCCCAACCGCAAACTCCCCATTTGTACAAGGTTGGATACCAAGCTAGCCATGTCCCGTTGATGTCATTGAAGGTTTCTTCCTCCACCCAGCCACGTACAACACCAAGGGTCCCGGAAAGGTGAATTGAATTGATTTTTCGAATGGGGAGATGGTTAAAAAAATGCTGGCTCCCTCCCCTTTGTTTGAATCCACGGTCACTGCGTCTGCGCCGTGCAATTTACTGTCCCACCCGATATGAGTGGTATTTTCTGTAGTTCTCTCTTCTCATCAGTTTAATCCCTGTTACGTCCCCAATCTGGGGTCCATTTATTAAATTGATTTTTCGAACGGGGAGATGGTTAAAAAAACGCTGGCTCCCTCCCCTTTGTTTGAATCCACGCCACGGTCACTGCGTCTGCGCCGTGCAATTCACTGTCCCACCCGATATGAGTGCTATTTTCTGTAGTTCTCTCATCTCATCAGTTTAATCCATGTTACGTCCCCATTCTGGGGTCCATTTATTATATTGATTTTTCGAACGGGGAGATGGTTAAAAAAATGCTGTCTCCCTCCCCTTTGTTTGAATCCACGCCACGGTCACTGCGTCTGCGCCGTGCAATTTACTGCCCCACCCGATATGAGTGCTATTTTCTGTAGTACTATTCTCATCAGTTTAATCCCTGTTACGTCCCATATCAGGGTGGGATTGCCTTTTGTGAAAAAAAATTTAAGCCGGGTACCTTCGACTGCCTTCACAGTGACAGACCAAACTCTGATACACCAAACTGAATTGATTTTAGGAACCGGGAGATGGAAAAAGCAGCTTGGTCGGTCCTCTTACTCCCAAGTTGGGGCACTGCGCGTGCACGGAGCAATGTGCTGTGACACCCTATATGAGTGGCGTCTTAACTAGTACTATTCCTATCAGTTTAATCCCTGTTACGTCCCCTATCCGGAGACGTGTGTCGAATTGATTAACCATTGTCGAATTAACGAACCATTACGACATCCTGGAATAATTCAGTTCTGAGCTTTGTACTTGCTTTGTATTGGAATTGATGGGGATTTTTTTTTAATTGTCTGCATTATTTCTAATAAACTATTAAGAGACTTTATTATGATTTTTTTATTTTATGTATTAAAACCCCACCCATACAACTTAAAAAAAAAATAAAAAATTCTATGAAAAATTATCCAGCCGATCGCTTTTGGTCTGATCATAATGAAGCAACGGCCTTATCATCTGGGGTGTGGAAACATTGCCAACACACTCATAGAGGTGATGATCGCGTCATTGTGATACGCAAGCCCCTTCACCACAACAAGGTAACGATCACAAAGGGGAATTGACACTTGTATGTGCCTTTTTTTTTGTTTTGTTTTTGCAGCAACAGTGCAGCACCAGAGGCCAGAAAAATTAGGCATGTACACATGCCTGAAAAATAATGTTATTGTTGCAGCCGCTGTTGTAGCAGCGGCCAGAAAAATTAATGTTTTCAAGGCAGAAAGGTGACTAAAACATTGCGGCTTGAACCCTAGTTGGTGGCGGAGAATTCACGAAAGTCATCCGGTATGCAGACATTAAATACAGCAGCGTGGGAAACATTTTGAGGCCAAGGCATGTCATCAGGCCTTTTGTTAGTCAAACGTATCCCCCACTGTCAGTCCCTTCGGGATCCATGCCTCATTTATCTTAATGAAGGTGAGGTAATCAACACTTTTTTGAATGAGACAACTTCTTTTGTCAGTGACAATGCCTCCTGCTGCACTGAAGGTCCTTTCTGACAGGACACTTGAAGCGGGGCAGGCCAGAAGTTCTATCGCAAACTGGGATAGCTCAGGCCGCAGGTCAAGCCTGCACACCCAGTAGTCAAGGGGTTCATTGCTCCTCAGAGTGTCGATATCTGCAGTTAAGGCGAGGTAGTCTGCTATCTGTCGGTCGAGTCGTTCTCTAAGGCTGGATCCCGAAGGGCTGTGGCTATGTGTAGGACTGAAAAAGCTCTGCATGTCCTCCATCAACAACACATCTGTAAAGCGTCCTGTCCTTGCCGCCGTGGTCATGGTAGGAGGAGGATTACTTTCACCTCTTCCCCTGTTAGATTCCCGTTGTGCTGTGATATCCCCCTTATAAGCTGTGTAAAGCATATTTTTTAGTTTTGTTTTGAACTGCTGCATCCTTTCTGACTTTCGGTAAGTTGGTAACATTTCCGCCACTTTCTGCTTATATCGGGGGTCTAGTAGCGTGGCCACCCAGTACAGGTCGTTCTCCTTCATCCTTTTTATACGAGGGTCCCTCAACAGACATGACAGCATGAAATACCCCATTTGCACAAGGTTGGATGCCGAGCTACTCATTTCCCGTTCCTCGTCTTCACTGATGTCATTGACGGTCTGTTCTTCACCCCAGCCACGTACAACACCACGGGTCCCAGATAGGTGACAACAACGAGCACCCTGGGATGCCTGCTGTTGTTGGTCTTCCTCCTCCTCAAAGCCACATTCCTCCTCTGACTCCTCTTCCTCATACTCCTCTTGCAGCGTTGCTGCAGGTCCAGCAAGCGATGATGACAAGGCTGTTTCTGGTGGTGATGGTGACCACAACTCTTCCTCTTCCTCTTCACGCTCATCTACAGCCTGATCCAGCACTCTTCACAGGGCACGCTCCAGGAAGAAAACAAATAGGATGAGGTCGCTGATGGTGCCTTCGGTGCGACTGACTAGGTTTGTCACCTCCTCAAAAGGACGGATGAGCCTACAGGCATTGCGCATGAGCGTCCAGTAACGTGGAAAAGAATTCCCAGCTTCGCAGAGGCTGTCCTAACACCCCGGTCATACAAATACTCGTTGACAGCTTTTTCTTGTTGGAGCAGGCGGTCGAACATTAGGAGTGTTGAATTCCAATGTGTCGGGCTGTCACAAATCAAGCGCCTCACTGGCATTTTGTTTCGGCGCTGAATGTCTGAAAAGTGCGCCATGGCCATGTAGGAACGCCTGAAATGGCCACACACCTTCCTGGCCTGCTTGAGGACATCCTGTAATCCTGGGTACTTAGACACAAAGCGTTGTATGATGAGATTCAACACATGTGCCATGCACGGCACATGTGACAACTTGCCCAAATTCAATGCCACCAACAAATTGCTTCCATTGTCACACACCACTTTGCCGATCTCAAGTTGGTGCGGGGTCAGCCACTGATCCACCTGTGCGTTTAGGGTGGACAGGAGTGCTGGTCCGTTGTGGCTCTCTGCTTTGAGGCATGTCAACCCCAAGACAGCGTGACACTGTCGTATCCGGGATGTGGAATAGCCCCTGGGGAGCTGGGGGGGTGCAGTTGATGTGCAGCCAGACACCGCAGCAGAAGAGGACTCAGCCGAGGAGGTTATGGAAGAGGATGGAGTAGGAGGAGTAGAGGAGGTGGCAGTAGGCCTGCCTTCAAGTCGTGGCGGTGTCACCAACTCCGCTGCAGAGCCACGCATTCCATGCTTGTCAGCCGTCAGCAGGTTGACCCAATGTGCAGTGTAGGTGATATACCTGCCCTGACTGTGCTTTGCAGACCAGGTATCAGTGGTCAGATGGACCCTTGCCCCAACACTGTATGCCAGAGATGCCATGACTTCCTTTTTAATCACAGAGTAGAGGTTTGGGATTGCCTTTTTTGAAAAAAATATTCGTCCGGGTACCTTCCACTGTGGTGTCCCAATAGCGACAAATTTTTTGAAGGCCTCAGACTCCACCAGCTAGTATGGTAAAAGCTGGCGGGCTAAGAGTTCCGTGAAGCCAGCTGTCAGATGCCGGGCAAGGGGGTGACTCTGTGACATTGGCTTCCTACGCTCAAACATTTCCTTTACAGACACCTGACTGTGGGCAGATGAGATGGAACTGCTGAAGGTGAGAGGCGGAGTGGCGGGTGGTTGAGAGGGGGCAAGGAGGACAGCAGTGGTTGACGTGGCTGAAGATTCTGGACCAGGAGGAGGATGGTGGCTTTGAGCTTGTGGGCTGCTTCTACTCGTCATTATGTGTTGATTCCATAGGCGTTTGTGATGTGCGATCATGTGCCTTCGCAAAGCAGTTGTACCTAGGTGGGTGTTGGATTTCCCATGACTCATTTTCTTTTGGCACAGGTTGCAAATGGCATCGCTGTTGTCAGAGGCAGACACACAAAAAAAATGCCACACTGCTGAGCTTTGCAATGACGGCATTCTGGTGGTGGCAACAGCATGTGTTGATTGGCGTGCTGTCTGGCTGACCCCGGGTGCCGATACATGCTGTCTGACTGTGCCACTAGCTCCTTGCGACGACCTCCCCCTGCTTCCAACTCGTCTCCTCCTTCTTTCTGTCTCCCCTTCTGAACTTTCCCCCTCTTCTTCTTCTCTTCGAGCAGGCACCTACGTGGCATCCACGGACACATCGTCATCATTAACCACTTGACTTGTATCTGACACCTCAGCAAAGGAAGCAGCAGCGGGTACAACATCATCATCATCATCACACTGTATGACCATGTGTGTAATGCTGCCTGACTGAGACATATCCCTGTTATCTCCATCCTCTGGCAATAATGGTTGCGCATCACAAATTTCATCCAACTGATGTGTAAATAACTCCTCTGAGGGATCAAATGAAACGGCTGTGGTGGGCTGTGGTGGTAGTGGTGGTGGTGGCGGCGGGCGGGAGAGTGGTAACTTTAGAGCAGGTGACCAAAGCTGAGCTGGAGGAGGATGGTGCGTCAAGGTTCTTAGCGGAAGCTGTTGAAGATTGGGTGTCCTGTGTAAGCCAGTCAACTATTTTCTCAGAATTTTTTGGGTTCAGGGTACGTGGCCTCTGAACACTGGGCATTATTCCAGGGCCAGTGGAAATCACAGCACCACGAACACGACGGCCCCTGCGGCGTGGCCTGCCTCTGCCTGTCATTTTTTATTAGATAAGTGTTACTATGCGTGCAAGGTACTGTGCCACCCTATATAAGTGGTGGGCAGTGGGCACAGTACAGTCTGTGTGGGCCTGACACACACTGGCTTGCAACTGTGATTATATCACAGAAAAATATTAAATATAATTTTTTTTTTATCTGCGAGGTATTTGTGAGTGAGTGACACCCTGTAACGGTATAAGTGGAGGCCTAGCCACTAGCCAGTGGCCACAATACAGTCTGTGTGGGCCTGACACACGAGCTTGCAAATGTGATTATATCACAGAAAAATATTAAATAGAATTTTTTTTTATCTGAAAGGTATTTGAGTGAGTGACACCCTGTAACGGTATGAGTGGAGGCCTAGCCAGTGGCCACAATACAGTCTGTGTGGGCCTGACACACACGGGCTTGCAACTGTGATTAGATCACAGAAAAATATTAAATTGAATTTTTTTTTATCTGCAAGGTATTTTCTGTCACACCCTGTATGAATGGTGTGCACACAGTACTGTCTGTGACTGAGCCTGCAGCCTCTCACACACGGGCAGGCAACTGAAATATATATATATATAAAAAAAAAAAGCAGACTGATGTACCAGCCCTGAAAAGGGCTTTTTGGGGTGCTGTCAGGACGCTTTCCTAACAGCAGATGAGTCTGTGGACACAGAACACTGCCCTAGCTAACGCTTTCCCTATTGAATCAGCAGCAGCAGCACTGTCCCTCCTCTCACTGAGAATGCAGATTCCGAATGAATCTAAAATGGATGCTGTCCAGGAGGTGGGAGGGTCTGGGATGGGGGTTTGCTGCTGATTGGCTGGAATGTGTCTGCTGACTGTGAGGTACAGGGTCAAAGTTTACTCAATGATGACGTATAGGGGGCGGACCGAACATTGCATATGTTCGCCCGCCGCGGCGAACGCGAACAAGCTATGTTCGCCGGGAACTATTCGCCGGCGAACTATTCGGGCCATCTCTAGCGATCGCCTGGTTCATTCTTAGTAAGCAGGAGGCCACCGTCCACACAACGAGATGTACCAGCTTCCCAAAGGCCCCGTACGCCGCGCCGACGACGGAATCAAGCTTTTGATGATCGACGCTACGAGAGAGACTGACATGCGGGACACTTGTTCTGATACCATGCAAGTTCAATGAGTGAAAATGGTTACGGTTGTGAGTTCTCTCTTATGTTCTATCTAATGTTTATTCATGTTGCCGTTGATTACCATGGCTCTAATGGGCCGGTTACCAGTGGATTGCTCTGCTGACCGCAACCCGATGACTGACTTGGAATCTTACTGAAATTGTCCCTTTATGTATTCAGCCGGGGAGTGACAAGGTTAAAAGGGGGACCCCCCTTTGTGTATTGGACATAGGTCTCTCCTGGAAAGCGGGTGGATGTTATATTACTACTGCAGAGTCTGAGCGAGGGAGGATAAGAGATAGCGAAATCTCTTTGCATACAACAAAAAGGTGAAGTTAGGAATTTATAAGTTCGTAGTTACCCCTGGTGGTTAGGGGGTCTTTCCCATTTTAGGTTGAGGAGGGGGGGAGTTTTACTCATAGCGCCACAGATAGTCTAAACGAATACTTGAGTGAGGGATTAATAACTTATTTCCGCAATGGTCAAAGTCATTTATTGGAATGTTAAAGGTCTCCGCTCACCTCATAAGAGGCTTATGGTCCTACGTCATTTGAAAAAGTCACATGCAGACATTGCTTTATTACAGGAAACGCATCTTGGGGCAACAGACTTTATAAGAATGCAAAAGTTATGGGTAGGAGAAGTGGTAGGGACCCGTCTGACGGGAAAAAGGCTGGTGTACTCATACTGTTGCATAAAAAACTGCAATATAAAATACTGATGACGGACACGGATGATAAGGGAAGGTTGGCTATCCTGACTATAGAGACCCCTGCAAGGAGGATATCGATTTACAATGTGTACACCCCGAATGCGCAGGCTGGTCCTTTCTTTGGAAAACTAGAAAGACTAGTCTTGCAGGATACCAACAAGTTAGTGCTGGTGGGAGGGGATTTTAATACGATGCACTCGATCTCTGAAGACAGAAAACAAACCAGAACTGATAGGCCGGCTAGGTTGGAGGCATCGCCTCTGCTCCCAATTAACTGGAAACCACTAAGTTGACAGATATCTGGCATCACTACAATCCCATGGAACGGGAATATACACACTTCTCTCACTCGCAATGTGCTTGGTCCCGGATAGATTACTTCTTGGAATCCAATCTATTGACCGCCAAGGTGCAAGGGGTGGAGATAGGGGAAATGGTAATCTCTGACCATTCGCCGGTAATATTGCGACTGAGAGAAGATAGCCCAAGAGGCCAGGATTTCCTATGGCGTTTGTCAGGGTATTTGGCCACAGACAAAACTTTCCAATCCAAACTACTGGGATGGTGGTGGGAATATAAAGACACCAATGGACAACACCAGGATAATCCGTCCCTGTTCTGGCTGTACTACGGGGAAACATTATTTCCTATACCGCGAATCAAAAGAAAGAAACGCGTTCCAAATTCTTAGCAGCTGCAAATACCTTGAGGACACTCTACACTGCATTCCAGCAGAACCCCACAGAGGTCCAAAAAACAAAATGGGTTACGGCTAAACATAACTATGATCACTATGCAGAAAAACTGGAGAGGATCCATGCTGATCACTCTTCAGCCTATTTCTTTAAATTTGGGAATAAGACAGGTAGATTACTGGCCAGGCTTGCGCAGGGGAAGAGGTCCCAATTAGCACCCCCCAGACTTAAGACAGCGAAGGGAGAATTAAACAGTGATCCGAAAGTCACACTGGAGATCTTTAAGGATTACTATTGACAACTATACGCTCAGGACCCCTGTGACATTCGTGAGGGGACCGCTTTCTTAGATTCAGTCTCTCTGCCGTCTGTTGAGGAGCTTGACCTGTTAACGTTAAATGCTCCCATTACGGAGCAGGAAATCTTATCGGACATTACTGGCAACCTGGCACATATTAAATTACTTCCTAAACAGGATAAAGACCTCACGCTTCCGGGATCTTATAGGCCAATTTCTTTGATAAACCAAGATCTAAAGATCCTGGCGAAGATAATGGCGAATAGGCTAGCGAATATCATGCCCAAATTGATAGGTCCACACCAGGTGGGATTTGTGAAAGGCCGTTCAGCAACAATCAATATTCGAGCAGTCTTGGCGGTCCAGGACTGGCTCCTCAGAAGACGGCAGACGGACGAGGCTGGAGGGGAGGCCCTTCTGGCCTTAGATGCCGAAAAGGCTTTCGACAACATTAATTGGCAATGGTTAGGTCTGGTGTTAGATAGGATGGGGATCCAGGGCTCCTTTAGGGCGTTTGTCCAGGCGATTTATACCGCCCCACAGGCGAGAATCTGCCTTCCAGGGTTTTTATCAACCCCATTCCAACTCTAGAAGGGAACGAGACAGGGGTGCCCGCTTGACCCGCTTTTGTTTAACATAGCGCTGGAACCACTGGCCCTGCACTTACTAGGATCAGGGGTGTACGAGGGAATAAAGGTGGGGACAAGGGAGATTAAACTGACATGCTTTGCGGATGATATGTTGCTGTTCCTGAAAGACCCTGTCAAGGATTTGACAAAAGTTTTAGACTCCCTGAGTAGAGTGCGAGCATTCATGGGTTATAGGATCAATGTGGCCAAATGCCAGCTGTTACACATAGGAGCTGGACCGGGAATGAGACACGACTGTGACCTGATTACGGTGGCGCGGGATTACATAAAGTACTTGGGAATTAAAATTGGCAAGCGCCCGGCTATGATGTATAGGCTAAACTATGACCCGTTGATAACCAAAATTGTTCGGGAACTGCAGAGATGGCAGGAACTTCCGTTGACATTACTAGGCAAGGTGAACCTCATTAAAATGATCAGTTTTGCTAGGCTCTTATACCCACTACAGACGGTACCGCTTCTATTGAAGCATACGGACATCCGTAAGCTACAGACAGCGTTTGTGGCTTTTTTGTGGAAAAAAAGAGGCCCTGTATTGCGTACAAAAAACTTTGCCTTCTGAAGTGGGAGGGGGGCCTGCAATTACCTGACATCTGGGGCTACAATTTGGCAGCGCTCTTCCGATATATTCGAGACTGGGTGTGGGGAACATCTAATTATACTGATAGGGGATTGGACCAAGAACTTGTAGCACCCTTTGATCTACACGCTCTATTGCACACAAAGATTCCACTACTTCAAGACATAGCTAAGTATGCTTCCATACTCAGGGACACGATAGCTACATGGAAACATATCTGGAAATTATATTGACTTCCAATTTACATTTCGGCCTATATGCCGCTATGGTCCCTCCCATCTTTCCCTCAGGGGAGAACTCATATATTATTCCGGGAATGGCGTCAGAATGCTGTGGTGACTCTGGGAAACCTGTTGGACACTACCAGACTGAAATTACTATCTTGGGAAGAAGTACGGGCCAAATACTCCATACCCTTACGTCAATACCTGCAATATTTACAGGTGAAGACATTCTGCGCAACCCAATCGACATTACTGGGCAACGAGGCAGCCATAACGAGATTTGCAGGTCTGATGGGCCAGGCGAATGGTATGGATTCTATCTCTGTTTTATATAGAAGACTGATGAATGCCAAATTGGATGGGGTTGCGCAGATGGTCTTTAAGGAATGGGAGAAACAGTTAGCTTATGATAAGCTTACCTTTAAAATACGAGAAGGGATGGATAAAATAAGGACTGCCATCAGTAGTGAACATTGGAGAGAGACCTAATTTAGAATAATTAATAGGGCAACTTATGCCTACAATTTATCTTATGACAACGCGCCGGCACATTATCTGAGACATTGCCCCAAATGTGACATGCACAAGGCTGATCTCTTACACAGGATTTAGGGATGTGTTAACTTGAGACCATTTTGGGAGCAAGTATGCACATACGTCAAGGATGTCTGGGAGATTGAAGTCAGAGATGTACCCCAGCAATGTGTGTTCCAATTCATCCCCAGAGATCAGGAGGAGGTGGACTCAACCATAGTGGGCACCAAAGGACCACATGACCTGCTGCTAGCGGCAAAGAAATGCATATTGAGAAAATGGCTAAAACCTTAGGTGCCTACACTGGATGAGGTCATTGGCACTATGAAAGTACTTATGTATATGGATAGGCTAGATGCGGAGCGTAGTAAGGAGAAAGCCACACAGACCTTTATTCATAAATGGAGACCATTTATTGAGCACTCACTCACCACTTATGAAATACAAGAGGTTATGAAACCATTTGTGGATACTACCTGGTACATGAAGGCACACTTGGCCGGCAGACTGGGCAACCTGTTAGTGTGATCCAAACTATTTGGACTACCAGTGGTGCTAGTTGTTAGAGTTTGTTGATAAGGGGGAGGGAATTGGGTGGGGGAGGGGAATTCAAAGGTAGCGGAATGGGGATACGGGTATTACACCAATATGACCTATTAATGTACTAATTAATGGCAAATGTTACTATGGTGTTCCAGATCTTATCTCGCTTTTTTTTTGTGGGGATGGTGAAGATGGGGTTGGGGTAAAAATCAAAAAATGGGATCTGGGCAATAACTTGTCTACAGTATGTAACAATGTATTTTGTCTCTGATTTGTACTTGCCATGTATCTTTAACCGACAATCATTGTATGTATCCTTTTCTGATGCCTGATCTTAATAAAAAATTAAAATCAAAACAAATAAAAAACAATATCATAATCACAGTCTTTTGTTTATCCTATCAGAAAAAGAAAAAAAGAAATAAAAAAAGAAATAAAAAGTAATAAAAAGTTGTACTGTATGTTCCCCGGAGTAAAGTTGTCAACTCATCCAGAAAAAAAACTCACAGAGTTATGTTGAAGAGAAAAATGAACCTATAGATCTCTGCAGATGGCAAAACAAACACAAACATTTTTAAAAGTGTTTTAATTTGCAAATAGCATAAAAACATCAAAGAAGTCTGTGGTATCTGATATGTAGAAATTAATGTGGTGAGTTTTTAGAACTAGAAAGTATATTAAGATAGGACTATGAATTAGGAAAATAAATTGCATGGTCAAAGCCTTACAAGGAGTTTACTATATTGTGTATTTCTAGGAGTAAAATGTCACTTTGCTGGAGACTACTGTATCACATTTTAAAAGTATTTTTCACCACATTCTGCAGTTACATTTTCTAAGCTGTGTTTCAGCAGTATTAAAACATTAAACACAGAGTTTGGATCAATATGTGACATTTACTGACACTCTTGGAAACCATTTCATCATCTTTCCATAATATTATATAGCTGAAAATATTTAGAGAAAAAGCTAGGATGTAATACAACAGCGTGATTATAACGATGAGTTCTCACACAGTTGCAGATACAATAAAGCTACATGCAACATTTATGATGTGTACAATATGATAACAGGTTGTGTGTGTAAAAATTGTATCAAACATAAACAATGCAGACTAAATAATATGGATTATTGGATATATAATATCTCTCTTGTAAAGGTGGAGAACTTTCACAAAGAAACCCCTTAATAAAACAAGACGTAATACTAGAGTTGAGCTAACCTGCCTTTTGGGAGGTTTGAATTCAAGTTTGGAATTTAAGCAAATGACGTTATGGATTTCATTCTCACAGAATCCATGACATAAGGCCGGCATGCCGCATAATACAAGTGTTTGGCCAGCTCTGAGGGTTCCGTTCTGCTGGCCATACACTTCTGTTATGACTGGATGCAAAGCAGAATGCCTCTAAAGGCATTCCATTTGGCATGTCAGCATTGAATTACATTATGGATTCCGTGAGAGTGGAATCCATTACATCATTTTTATTTATTTTATGCACTTATATAGCGCTACTATATTCCACAGCACTTTACAGACATTAGCATCCAACTATCCCCAATGGGGCTCACAATCTAAGTTCCCTAATAGTATGTTTTTGGAGTGTGGGAGGAAACCAGAGTACCCAGAGAAAACTCATGCAAACAAAGGGGGAACATACTAACTCCATGCAGATGTTGTCCTTGGTCAGATTCAAACCTAGGCCCCCAGCACTGCAAGACACCAGTGCTAACCACTGTGCTACCATAATTCACGTAAAACCCAAACCTGAACAAAAAAGCAGGGGGAAAAAATGCAAGCTATACTTTCCCAGCTAACCGCCCTAGAATCCCTAAACAAGACCTCCTTCTCCTCAGAAAGAGCTATTCAAATCCAGAGTGTCAGGCCCACAGACTGTACTGTGCCCACTGCCCACCACTCATATAGGGTGGCACAGCACCTTGCAGATAATAAAGTCATTTAATTTTTCATCTGTAATATAATTGCAGTTGCCTGCCAGTGAGTGTCAGGCCCACAGACTGTACAGTGCCCACTGCACACCAGTCATATAGGGTGGCACAGCACCTTGCAGATAAAAAATTCATAAAATTTTTCCTCTGTAATATAATTGCAGTTGCCTGCCAGTGAGTGTCAGTCCCACAGACTGTACTGTGCCCACTGCCCCCCTCTCATATAGGGTGGCACAGCACCTTGCAGATTAAAAAGTCATTTAACTTTTCCTCTATAATATAATTGCAGTTGCCTGCCAGTGAGTGTCAGGCCCACAGACTGTACTGGGCCCACTGCCCACCACTCATATAGGGTGGCACAGCACCTTGCAGATAAAAAAGTCATTAAATTTTTCCTCTGTAATATAATTGCAGTTGCCTGCCAGTGTGTGTCAGGCCCACAGACTGTACTGTGCCCACTGCCCACCACTCATATAGAGTGGCACAGTACCTTGCACGCATAGTACCACTAATCTAAAAAAAAATGACAGGCAGAGGCAGGCTACCCCGCAGGGGCCGTCATGGTCGTGGTGCTGTGATTTCCTTTGGCCCTAGAATAATGCCCAGTGTTCAGGGGCCACGTACCCTGAACTCGAAAAATTCTGAGTGCATAGTTGACTGGCTTACACAGGACACCCAATCTTCTACAGCTTCCGCTCGGAACCTTGAAGCACCATCCTCCTCCAGCTCAGCTTCGGGCACCTCTCAAGTTACCACTAGTCCGCCTGCCGCCACCACCAACACTAGCACCACAGCCGCTTCACTTGATCTGTCAGAGGAGTTATTTACACATCAGTTGGAAGAAATGAGTAATGCGCAACCATTATTGCTAGAGGATGTATATAACAGGGATATGTCTCAGTCAGGCAGCATTACACACATGGACGTCCGATGTTGTACCCGCTGCTGCTTACTTTGCTGAGTTGTCAGATAAAAGTGAAGCGGTTGATGAGGACGATGTGTCCGTGGATGTCACGTGGGTTCCCGCTAGAAGAGAAGAAGAACAGGGGGAAAGTTCAGATGGGGAGACAGAGAGGAGGAGGAGACGAGTTGGAAGCAGGGGGAGGTCATCGCAAGGAGCTAGTGGCACAGTCAGAAGGCATGTATCGGCACCCGGGGTCAGCCAGACAGCACGCCAATCAACGCATGCTGTTGCCACCACCAGAATGCCGTCATTGCAAAGCTCAGCAGTGTGGCATTTTTTTTGTGTGTTTGCCTCTGATAACAGCGATGCCATTTTCAACCTGTGCCAAAAGAAACTGAGTTGTGGGAAGTCCAACACCCACCTAGGTACAACTGCTGTGCGAAGGCACATGATCTCACATCACAAACGCCTATGGAATCAACACATGAGTACAAGCAGCACACAAACTCAAAGCCACCATCCTCCTCCTGGTCCAGCATCTTCAGCAACGTCAACCACTGCTGTCCTCCTTGCCCCCTCTCAACCACCCGCCACTCTGCCTCTCACCTTCAGCAGTTCCTTCTTATCTGCCCACAGTCAGGTGTCAGTCAAGGAAATGTTTGAGCGTAAGAAGACAATGTCACAGAGTCACCCCCTTGCCCGGCGTCTGACAGCTGGCTTAACGGAACTCTTAGCCCGCCAGCTTTTACCATACAAGCTGGTGGAGTCTGAGGCCTTAAAAAAATTTGTAGCTATTGGGATACCGCAGTGGAAGGTACCCGACCGAATTTTTTTTCCACAAAAGGCAATCCCCAACCTGTACTCTATTGTGGAAAAGGAAGTCATGGCATGTTTGGCACACAGTGTTGGGGCAAGGGTCCATCTGACCACTGATACCTGGTCTGCAAAGCACGGTCAGGGCAGGTATATCACGTACACTGCGCATTGGGTAAACCTGCTGACGGCTGCCAAGCATGGAATGCGTGGCTCTGCAGCAGAGTTTGTGACACCACCACGACTTGCAGGCAGGCCTGCTGCCACCTCCTCTACTCCTCCTACTCCATCCTCTTCGCTAACCTCCTCGGCTGAGTACTCTTCTGCGGCTGCGTCTTGCTCCACATCAACTGCACCCCCCCAGCTTCCCACGGGCTATTCCACATCCCGGATACGACAGTGTCACGCCGTCTTGGGGTTGACTTGCCTGAAAGCAGAGAGTCACACCGGACCAGCACTCCTGTCCGCCCTGAACGCACAGGTGAATCAGTGGCTGACCCCACACCAACTGGAGATCGGCAAAGTGGTGTGTGACAACGGAAGCAATCTGTTGGCGGCATTGAATTTGGGCAAGTTGACACATGTGCCGTGCATGGCACATGTGTTGAATCTGATCGTACAACGCTTTGTGTATAAGTACCCATGCTTAGAGGCCAGGAAGGTGTGTGGCCATTTCAGGCGTTCCTACATGGCCATGGCGCACTTTTCCGATATTCAGTGGAGAAACAACATGCCAGTGAGGCGCTTGATTTGCGACAGCCCGACACGTTGGAATTCAACACTCCTAATGTTCGACCGCCTGCTCCAACAAGAAAAAGCCATAAACGAGTATTTGTATGACCGGGTGCTAGGACAGCCTCTGCGGAGCTGGGTATTTTTTTGCCACGTTACTGGATGCTCATGCGCAATGCCTGTAGGCTCATGTGTCCTTTTGAGGAGGTAACAAACCTAGTCAGTCCCACCGAAGGCACCATCAGCGACCTCATCCCATTTATTTTCTTCCTGAAGCGTGCCCTGCGAAGAGTGCTGGATCAGGCCGTAAATGAGCGTGAAGAGGAAGAGTTATGGTCATCATCACCACCAGAAACAGCCTTATTATCATCGCTTGCTGGGCCTACGGCAATGCTCAGAGGAGGAATGTGGCTTTGAGGAGGAGGAAGACCAACCACAGCAGGCATCCCAGGGTGCTCGTTGTCACCTATCTGGGACCCGTGGTGTTGTACGTGGCTGGGGGGAAGAACAGGCCTTCAATGAGATCAGTGAGGACGAGGAACGGGACATGAGTAGATCGGCATCCAACCTTGTGCAAATGGGGTCTTTCATGCTGTCATGCCTGTTTAGGGACCCTCGTATAATAAGGCTGAAGGAGAATGACCTGTACTGGGTGGCCACGCTACTAGACCCCCGCAGAAAGTGGCTGAAATGTTACCGAATTACTGGAAGTCGGAAAGGTTGCAGCAGTTCCAAAACAAGTTAAAAAGTATGCTTTAAACAGCATATAAGGGTGATGTCCCAGCACAACGGGAATTTAACAGGGGAAGAGGTGAAAATAATCCTCCTCCTACCACGACCACGCCGGCAAGGACAGGACGGTTTACAAACGTGTTGTTGATGGAGGACATGCAGAGCTTTTTAAGTCCTACGCATCACCACAGCCCTTCGGGGTCCACCCTCAGAGAACGACTCGACCAACAGGTAGCAGACTACCTCGCCTTAACTGCAGATATTGACACTCTGAGGAGCGAGGAATCCCAATTTGCGATAGAACTTCTGGACTGCCCCGCTTCAAGTGTCCTGTCAGAAAGGACCTTCAACGCAGCAGGAGGTATTGTCACTGAGAAGAGAAATCGCCTATGTCAAAAAAGTCTAGATTATCTCACCTTTATTAAGATGAATGAGGCGTGGATACCGAAGGGACTGACAGTGAGGGATGCATTTGACTATAAAAGGCCTGATGAGCTAAAAATGGTCCCCATTTATTTAATCTCTGCATGCCGGATGACTTGCGTGACTTCTCCGCCACCAACTAGGGTTTAAGCCGCAATGTTTTAGTACACTTTCTGCCTGGAAAACATAAATTTTTCTGGCCGCTGCTACAGCAGAGGCTGCAACAATACCTAATTTTTCAGGCATGTGTACATGCCAAATTTTTCTGGCCTCTGGTGCTGCACTGTGGCTGCAAATACAAAACAAAAAATAAGGCACATACATGTGTCAATTCCCCTTCGTAATCGTTACCTTGTTGTGGTGAAGGGGCTTGCGTATCACAATGAAGCGATCACCTCTATGAGTGTGTTGGCAATGTTGGCACACCCCAGATTATAATGTCGTTGCTTCATTGTGAACAGACAAAAAGTGATAGGCTGGATAATTTTGCATAGAAAAAACATTAATTTTCTTTGTGATCATCTAAGGTGATCATTAAAGCCTACTAGGCCAACAATGGGCCCACACTGCAGAATCATTGATTTATGGGTTACTTAACTGTCACTGAACTACCTCAGCACAACCATAAGCTTTGAAAAACCGCCATCGTCTGCAATCTCCCAAACGTGCGCACGAGCACAGTCTTCAATTCACCAAGATTGACGCATAGAGGAATAAAATTTATGTCATGAGTGTGTCAACTATTTACAACTCTTTGCGGTTGTGTAAAATCTATTCGATACACGTCCCCTAATAGGGGACAAAACAGGTATTAAAACTGATAAGAATAGTACTACTTAACACACCACTCATATAGGGTGGCACAGTACATTGCACGGCGCACGCGCAGTGCCCCAAATTGGAAGAAAGAGGACCGACCAATCATCTTTTTCCATCTCCCGGTTCCTAAAATCTATTCGATACACGTCCCCTGATAGGGGACATAACAGGGATTAAACTGATAGGAATAGTACTACTTAACACACCACTCATATAGGGTTGCACAGTACATTGCATGGCGCACGCGCCGTGCCCCAAATTGGAAGGAAGAGGACCGACCAACCATCTTTTTCCATCTCCCGGTTCCTAAAATCTATTTCATACACCGGCCCCTGATAGGGACCAAAACAGAGATTAAACTGGTAAAAACAGATTTTTTTTTATAAAAAAAGAAAAGAGGACAGCCTCTGCGGAGCTGGGTATTTTTTGGCTGCGTTACTGAACGCTCATGCACAATGGCTGTAGGCTCATGTGTCCTTTTGCGGAGGTGATAAACCTGGTCAGTCGAACCCAAGGCAACATCATCAACCTCATCCCATATGCGTTTTTTCTGGAGCGTGCCCTGCGAAGAGTGCTGGATCAGGCCGTAGATGAGCATGAAGAGGAAGAGTTGTGGTCACCATCACCACCAGAAGCAGCCTTGTCGTCATCGATTGCTGCACCTGCGGCAACGCAGAGAGAGGAGTCTGAAGAAGAGGAGTCAGAGGAGGAAGGTGGCTTTGAGGAGGTGGAAGACCAACCACAGCAGGCGTCCCAGGGGGCTTGTTGTCACCTTTCGGGGACCCTTGGTGCTGTATGTGGCTGGGTGGAGGAAGAGACCTTCAATGACATCAGTGAGGACAAGGAACGGGACATGGCTAGTTTGGTACCCAACCTTGTGCAAATGGGGAGTTTGCGGTTGTGCAAATGGACTGTTTGCGGTTGTTTGCGGTGCGTTAAAAGGGGAGTTTTGTCTGTCAGAGTTTGGTCTATCACTGTGAAGCGGGCGTAACCCTTACACTACCTGATCGATACAACATCATACCTGATCGTATACACACACTGGATGTTTTAAAGCACGTTATTCCAAATAATTTAAGAATGTTAGGTGATTTATGCCCTTTATGGATTAAAACCCGACTCTGCGTCAACTACGTAATTTTCCATGGGAGTTTTGCCATGGATCCCCCTCCAGCATGCCACAGTCCAGGTGTTAGTCCCCTTGAAACAACTTTTCCATCACTATTATGGCCAGAAAGAGTCCCTGTGGGTTTTAAAATTCGCCTGCCTATTGAAGTTTATGGCGGTTCGCCCGGTTCGCCCATTCGCGAACATTTGCGGAAATTCGCGTTTGCCGTTCGCGAACTGAAAATGTTATGTTCGCGACATCTCTAATGGTCAGATATCATTGTCAAGTATCAGAATAATGCCCGTGTGACACCTGACTCTGACAACTGCCACTAGCTATAATGGGGACACATCTACTAAAGAAAAGGGTTGACGATTGCTCTTATTTGCAGAGTTTATTTTAGGACATGGTCAGATATCATTGTGAAGTATCAGAATAATGCCAGTGTGACACCTGACACTGACTCCTGACCCCTGACACTGACATCTGACTCTGACACCTGACACTAGACCCTGACACCTGGTCCTGACTTTGATATTTGACTCTGACATCTGAGTTTGACTTTTCGTCTTCATAGGTCAGGGTCAAAGTGAGAATGAGTTATATGAAGAAAATTCTTCAGTTTGCTAATACGGAACTGCATGCACACTTGAGAGAGGTGAATCAATGCATAAGCCATGTAAGATAGCGGAGGGAGAACAGACTTACAGTAAGATAAGTTGGTTTGCAGATCTGTGAAGAGGCAGTGAATCTGGCAAGTCTCCTCATCAGCTACTCCAGAACACACCCACACTTTCTCCTGCTTTTATTTGCTGGGAGAGCTGGACTATGCCTAACCACAGTGGACTAGTGAGACCCCTAGTGGTCATATCTTTGCAGCTTATGTGTGGGTGGATGCCGACAAATCATTTCAATAAAGTGATTTACAGATCTGATAATTAGACCCCTTCCTAAGAAACAAAAATAGATTATTTTATTGTACAGTGACTCTTTCAAGACAACATAAAACAAAATAGCCTTTAGTCACCTGTAATTAGATGAAGATACAGTAAATTAGTGCCCCCTTACTATAGTGGTGCCCATGTACTCTTTAATAAAATAAAAAAAGACTATTATAGTACTCTTTGTCATATTTTTTATGTAAAAAAAAAATCCAAGGTCTTTTTTTTTTCTTGTCCATTAGTAGGTGCATGAGAGTCAGACAACCCACCAGTAAGCTACAGGTCTAACTATTGTTTGGTAGTGATTTTATCTAGCTATGTGATTCAAAAGACAAATACACAGTAAACCGTAAAGTCTCTTTTCTAGGGCTCAATAAAATGGATCCCGAGTCCTTAAGGATCCATGATGTACCGGTACGTCATGTGCTGTTCCAATCACCGCCGCCCGGCGGGCGGTGATCGGAACACGGTTCCTG